>NC_068576.1:48375889-48675889 GCF_025698545.1 Gossypium raimondii
AGCGTTATAAATATTTTCAGAAGTGGATTTCTTTTCAACTCTTATAGCCTAAATAAAAATATAAATCACTTTCCAACCCCTAAAACTCTTACGGAATTTAGGGTGCATTTAGTCGGTTGAATAATACATTATGGTCTGTAATGATATATTCTGGAATAACATTAAGTTATTTGGATCTTAACATTTTGAACATCTTATAATCTCACATTCCCAAATGGTGGCAAGATGTCGACTTATTCCTGAGGTAATCTTAGATCACAAGTGTAATATTAAATTTTGGATTGATATACCCTTTACTTTTATTATTTTAATTAATTTAATCTCTTTTTCAAATGAAATTTAAGTATAAATAAAAATAAAATAAATATTTTTCTTAATGATGAAATAGTAGACGTCATACTTTAAAATTAAAATTATTATATTTACTCCAATGATTATTATTAGTATGTTAAATATACTTTAATGAATTATTACAATTATAATTCATAAATTCATTTTAACATTATATATTTACTTATTAATATATAATTTCTCATAAAAAATAAAAATTATAATAATTTATCAAAAATTGAGACTAATAAAAGTAAAGGATAATGTAACGTACTAATATTACATTCTTATAATTGAAGCCTATACGTCATGTAGAAGCTTACAATACATGAGATAAAAAAAAGAATTATAAATCCCGTGGATAACATCTTTTGCCACTCATAAGCACATGTCAAGCAACGATTGGATGTCAAAGATGAACGTGGCAGATATGTAAATAATGTGAACTTGGTCCCCGATGATCATGTCTCAGCCAATAACAACAAAGAAAGAGATTATAGATAAAGGGATAAATCTTAATTCATCTCAACCGTTGGAGATCAAACAATCAAATCCAAGCTTTACTGACAACCACACATGAATGGCAATATCATAGTACAAAGCTGAGGCTTAAGCCATGCACTACAACATTTACTTTCCCTTACCCATCCTTTCTTTCTCCCGGAAATCATGTCTGCCGTCACTACACAAGCCTCGGCTGCCGTTTTCCGCCCATGCATGTCGAAAACTAGGTTTCTTACCGGGAATTCCGGTAAGTTAAACCGGGAAGTTTGCTTCAAATCAATGTCATCTTCATCAATCAGCTCATTCAAAGTTGAAGCCAAGAAAGGGGAGTGGTTGCCTGGTTTACCTTCACCGGCTTACCTCACTGGAAGGTACATTCTTTTAGTTATACTGTTTGATACAAAATAAACTGACGAGACTGGTTCAATATCTCAGACAATGGCATTTACACCAAAATATATTGTTTTTTTTTAACATATGAAAACTCTTGTTTTGAAGCAATATTTCATATTTCAATTAGCTATTTGGTGGGTCACACTGATTATTTGATTCAATGGTATTTAAAGGAAATATACATAATCAGCTATCAGCAGTAGATTAAACCAAAGGACGGGGTTGTTAGAGTCGCATTAGGAATTAAACTTTGACCAGTAGTGTATAAGCGAAAATAGAAACAATTCTTGTGAATCAATCTGAGAACCAATGATTTAGCTAGTTCGGTTTGATTCTTAACATCGGTTATAACAATATGGAAATGCAGTCTTCCAGGTGACAATGGTTTCGACCCTCTTGGATTGGCGGAGGATCCGGAGAACTTGAGATGGTTCGTGCAAGCAGAGCTGGTGAATGGCCGCTGGGCAATGTTGGGTGTTGCGGGGATGCTTTTGCCTGAAGTATTCACCAAGATTGGGCTGATCAATGCTCCCCAATGGTACGATGCTGGAAAATCCGAATACTTCGCATCCTCCTCCACCCTATTTGTGATCGAGTTCATATTGTTCCACTACGTGGAGATCAGACGGTGGCAAGACATCAAGAACCCAGGATGTGTGAACCAAGATCCCATCTTCAAGCAATACAGCCTGCCCCCACACGAGTGTGGATACCCTGGTGGCATTTTCAACCCCCTCAACTTTTCTCCTACACTTGAGGCCAAGGAAAAGGAGCTTGCCAATGGGAGATTGGCAATGTTGGCCTTCTTGGGATTCATAATTCAACACAATGTGACTGGGAAAGGACCATTTGACAACCTGTTGCAGCACCTCTCTGATCCATGGCACAACACCATCATCAACACAATCAGGGGTTATTAAATTCAATTTCCCAGTTTTTGAGTTTTCCTTTTTTTGTTTTTTAATTCAAGATTTCAATCATCTTCTCATTGCAAACAAAGTAGCTCCAATTTACGAGTAAAATTTCAGATAGCATCTAATCTTATTCATATTTTCAAACTAATGATAGTAAATGTTCATCTTAATTTTCTACAAAAGAGTATTTTAGTGTACATTTTGGGGGATTTGGGAGTAACTTTCAAACCCATCCCCATTAAAACTATGCTTAAAACAAATTAAAAAGAAAAGAAAAGGAAGTTCATATACAGGAGCCATTTATCGTGTTAAGCAGGAAACACTGGCCAGATATCAGATTCCATCGGAAAAACTCCATTGCTGGGTCAATTCTATCTCAATAAAAGGCACAAGCAGGAAATGTTTGGATTCTGATTCATATCTGTGAGTCACTTCAGCTACAAATTATGACATTGACCAGATGGAGGTGTTTGATTCATAAAAGTCGATTTTGTTTGCTGCGATAAACAACAATCTGAATCAATGACTTTGCAGGCAGATTCAATTCCTAGAACACACTAAACTATATCTAAGTAAATAAAACAAATCTGAGTATAAGACAATCCAATAACTTATATCCTACAGTTAAGGATAGAACAAGGCAAATGCTGTTCCTCACCTGATGGTAAGAATTCCCATCAAACATGGCAATGCCACAAGGACCTGAAGAAGATATCCAAGCTTGATGACCACCATTAGACATAGGTCTTGGGGCTTCAAAGTCAGTAATAACTTGGTAAACTCCAGGATCGCCTTGTAAGTTCCCTACCATCTCAGACTTCAACTTCTCGTCATCTTGCAAATTTGAGGCACTAAATTGCGGGTATAAGTATTGCTTACCGAGTTGGGAATTTAAAAATGCATTATTCCCTAACTCATTCAGGACATTGCTTTCCTGTATTGTATTATCAACTTGTACTGAATTGCCAATATCGGTTTGTTTACCAGGGACAAAGAAACCAGAATAGCCTGCAAGGGAGCCATCTGTAGCGCACTCCGTATCTCTGGATCAAATAAACACCAAAAAATAAGAATGCAATTTATATGCCACTCTGCAATAAATCATTTGAGATTAAAAACAACCACGAATCTGCTGGTTGGCCTTGAGAGACATTTTATATTCATAAAATTGAATATCCAAGCAGACTAAGAGGAATTCAATTTTAAGTTACGTATCCATAATGGTCTTACAGATTAGGGAGAAAGTTCGATTCATTATGCAATAACATTTGTTGATTGTCATTGTTCGGAAGCCATGTAACAGGTTGGGCTTCTTGCACCCCACCAATCATCACAGGCAAAGGCATTGCGTTCTGAAACTGTAAGCCAGAGTAAGTTTAAGATACTTCCCCCAAACCAAAGAAAGACCGAGAGTAAATGCTTTTTCTACCTGGCTAGTGGATTCTAGTGGCAGAAGATGGTGCTTTCCATAGTTTTCCTGCCAAGGAAGTACCATGCATAAGTAATTTATAGTTAAACATGGCTTGGTATTAACTTGGTAACTTTATCAGTGCAAAGAGGCTAAAGAACAAGGCAGTTTTCAGCAGGATCCGGTCTTTGCTAACCTTTATTGTAGTTAAACTTATGTTAATCAAACTCAGGTGTGAGTGTTAGATACGAGTATATGTTAGACATGAGCATGGTCAGATTTTTATAAGTTTTTTCATGTATTCGAAAGATCCTTGGACGTTATATCCCCATATTCATCTGCTAGGAATGAGTATTGGACACAGATACTTCAAAAGAAATGAAGAGTCGGAACAAATATAGAGTTAAACAACCCTATCATTTGAATCAAGTAAATACATGCAATATCTTGATCATACTTTACATATGGACATATATATATAATAAACATATATATGCATGCCAATGAGCATATCTGTTTCAGTGTCTCTGAAGTTGAAAGGAACGTATAAAAGTGCATGCAGATCAATATTACTGAAAGAAAACAACATACCTTGTGTATCCGGATACGCTCAATGGATTCTCTAAGTGAATTTTCCATCTGCCTAAGATGTTCTAGGTTGTCAATTTTATCCGGATTATTCCAGTAGCTGAAATCATTGCATGATAACATAAGAATTACCCGAATGACTCCATAAAGAAATTAATCATGTTTTTGCAGTGATAATATGCACATGTTACTGTCCAAACTGTATTGGAAAACACAAACAGTTAAGAAAGAACACAACCAAAATAAAGAGATAGACAGGGTACAGAACAACCAAAAATCAACATAATTGCTACCATCCAAAGGTTAGAGGTGAGCTATAGATTGAGAGCAGTTACAGGGTTTGAGTTAAAGCAAAGATTTGAGCTGAATAAGGGTTTTAGCATCAGAGACACTTATTTTTCACAGAGTGATGTGAAAATCAAAATTTTTAAATCCAGGTTTATATTTTTCTGCATGATGCAACCTTAAATGACAAGCAAATCCCTTGACTTATATTTTCCTCATTATTATATCCCCACGATAACATATAGCAACATTAAATATATTAATCAAGTTCATTCCCACTATATCCTAATTCTATTCAAATTGGCAACAAACATGCCACGTAAAATCTTAATGCAGTAAATGCTGAAACTTCCATAGTGGCCTCAAAATGCATCTTGTATTTTCTATACTCGGGAAAACATTAACCTAAAACACCAAACTCAGAAAAAGTGGTTAATTAGGGCCTAAAAGATTTGTATAAAAGATGTTACAATGGACAAAGATTGCATGTCTTGCAGTATACATTAGAGTTTAAGAATATAATTTACTGTGACACGATAATTGTAAACAGTAAGACCTCTTCTTATCTCATGCAAACATTTTATAAACAAGACCAAAAAGAAAAAGCAATACTTTAACAATCAAAAGCTCCAAAGGTGCACCTCAGTCTCTTATGTACTTCGCTAAGCCGAGCTTGCAACATTGATACTTCATTAGTCATTTCCTGAAAGTAGCAAATATCCAAGAAAATTAAAAAAAAAAAAAAGGAATAACCAGAAAATCTAAGATCAAATGGGACACATGTAATGCAGGCAAACTTCATACCTCAACAGACTGACTGCAGCACCGGTAAAAAAAGAAAGGAAAAATAAAAAGAAAAGAAATTAGATTCTTCCCAATCTCTTACTTAAATAGAAACACATTATCTAGAAGAAAATGAAATAATGGTCACATACGTTGCACCTAGAAAGTCTTGTATGTTTAAATCGTGATCCAATTTCTTGAAGGTTTTCTTCAGTGCCTATATTCTCAATAACACGACTCAAAAATTAGAATGATAAAAGTGCAATAATGCTTTACTCTTAAGTTGAAGCAGAAGATATCGAAGAAAATGAGTTTCAAGGAGTCTTACTTCAAGGCTCTCCAGCTTCCTGTTGAAGACCAATGAAAACCAGTTAGCTAAAATGCCATTTGAATACGAACAGATTATTCAAGAAGTCAAAATTCAGAGTGCACACCTTTTTGCTCTTTCTTGTGGTGTTAATTGTGCAAACTTTGCAATAACCTCTTCAATAGTGCTGGGAGAGAAAAGGAGAAAAAAAAAAGAAAACAAGCACAAAATATGAACCCCATTACCTTACTCAATTTTCTTCTACAAACATGGTATCTTCTTTTATATACACAATAATGTATAAATATATGATTATTTAGACAACAATATATCTATGGCTATTTCAGAATAGCTTGTTATGTGCCTGACGCTGTGTTATGAGGAAAGCGAAGAATCACAGTAATAATGGTTCTAATCAAATAAGAAAAATCAAAATACAGCACAAATTCAGAGATAAAGAAGGCAAAGAATATACTTCATTAAAATCCTAGTCCACTCTAGCCAAAAAAATAAAAACATCTTAGTCCACCATGTTTACTAATTAATCCAACTGATCATTACAACTGTCTAAGAAAAAAATTGAAAGGATATCTTTATCTGTTAATATAAAACATACATAAATTCTCAATATATATGTTCTATCTGTTAATATAAAACATACATAAATTCTCAATATATATGTTCTACTTCTTACACTCATGTTATAAGTTGTGTTGATATGAAATTGATTTCTCTATCAGAGGAAAATAAATAGATATCATTAATTCAGGGAATGCACAAAAAGTAATAGCATTAATTCAGCAATCTCTTCTGAAACATAAACTTAGGCCATCCAAGAAATTAAAACATGATTCCATTCTTCCAATACCTGCGCTCTCCATGGAATAGAGTAGGCTTTCCGGTTGGAGAAAACATGAGAAGGATGATATGAATGTCACATAGTATTGATAATTCCTTAGCTTTCTTCAAGATTCCAGTTCTTCGTTTGGAATATGTAACTTGTCTGTTGCTATAGCTCTCTAACCTTTTAATTTTTAGTTTAACCCTTCCCATTCTGCAAATTCACAAGAAAATCTTAGTTCCTTTTCTTAAACCATATTTTCATTCTAAGTAAAAAATCTCAACATTTACTTACTTTAACTAAGCAAAATAAAGCTGTGCAAGTGGAGCTCTCATTCCAGGCACCAACCTTAAACAACCATGTGATCTTCAATAGAATTTCAAACACAGATACTCAAAACTGGAAAATTATCTGAAATTTAATAGAAAAATGTTGAAACATAAAAGAGAAAAAGCATTTGTTGACACCCATCATCATGTTCCCTTTTCCACACAAACGGAGCATATCTTATCAAGCGGAAAAAAAAAAGGTTTTAAGTTGAATATGATTAAATTTTCAAAAACCCAGAAAGGAAATATCAAAAAATAGAAAATAAAATAAAATAAAAAAGAGAAAATTTTTAACCCCAATAGAGAGAACAAATATTTTCTCTTATTGACAACAAAAAAACAAATATTTTGTCTTTGTCCCAAAAGGAAACCCAATTTACAGAAATGGAGTATACCCAGAAGAGAAAATCGTAGAGGAATAGAAAAACAACAATAGATGTGAAGAATTCATTGAGATAGAAAAAGAAATCAATCATACAGTGAAGCTAAAGAGGAAAAAAATAAAAGAAAAAACAACGACAGCTTACAATTTAGAAAGGAGGAGGAGGAGGAGGGGTCAGGCTACGATTTCGGTGGATAAAAACACACTGAAATTTCGTTTCTTCACGAAGAAGAGGAGAGCTTAGAGACGGTGGAGAGAGCCAGCCAAATGGACGGTGAAATGTTCGATAAAATGTCTAACAAAATCTAAACCAGAGGATTGCATAGCTTGGGCCGGGTCGGTAATCTTTTTGTTTTTAAAACACCCGATTCATTATTCAAAAAATAACAAAAATATTTTACAATTATATTTATATATATTTTTATTATAAATTAAATAAAAATTTAAATTATTAAATAGCAATTTCGATCAATTCAAATTAAAAAAAATTACGTCCCAACTCGACTTGTGTGTTGTATGAGCCAAGCTTTACTAAATCGCTAATAATAATAATAATAAATTAAAAGTATTAAAAGTAATATTATTATACTAATATTTTAATTTTATTTATAATTTAAATTAATAAAATTAGTTTTATAACTTTTAAAATTAAATTTTAATTAATAAAATAAATTTTAATGTAGGATCAACTTTTACTATACTTTATCCAACACCAAATAAAATAAAATAAAAACCCTTGAATTTTTATTAGTAATATGAAGTTTTAAGGTTACTTATTGAATAAAATATATATTATTAATGTATTAAATATTAACTTAAATTAAATTAGACAGTTTAATATTTATAATGATTAAAATTAGTGATATAATTAATTATAACTTAAAATTATATTCAATTTATTATATAATTAAAATTTATTTATTAGGATTCAACAGATTAACCCAAATTTGAATAAATAAAAATTTATTATCTTAAATTCTTATCATATATGCTCTTTTGATACAATATCTAGAACTACACATAGTCACTGCAGTGACAATAATACTTATATCAATTGAGCTAAGAATCAATCTGCTTTTACTTGTTTATTATTTATTACCAAGCTTTACTTTTAGTTAAACTTATTCTCTAATCATTTACTATTTGACTTAGTTATTAATTTATTTTAAATTTTGAAAGATTAAATTACAATTTTATCATATATTAATATATAATTTTATCATTTTAAAGACATTAAGCATTTTTTCCCCATTTTTTGGAGGGATCAAAAGTAGTTTTACCATACATCAAGTTATAATGATGGGTCAAATATGTGTAGATGCTCTAATAACTAATTTCTAATTAATAATGGGTTGATTAGAAATTAAGTTAATGTGCAAAAGTTATATATTAGAGTTATGGTCACCAAATTACACATAACGAAACTTTTCTAATATCTCATCTTTAGAAAAGAGAGAGTCATCTTCTCTAGGTTACTTGTGTGCTAATTTGAAAAATCAAAATCATAAGATCCGAAGATTTCAAGATATCGATAAATTCAGGTACATTTCTATATTAAATTTTGTTCTTGATGTTGACATGACATATCTTAATTTATTTAATTTTGTATAATAATTTTACAGTTCTAACAATAATATAAGAAGACTAAGGAGAACTTTTTCTATTTCTTAGGATCAAGGCCCTTATCTAGAGAGGGCTGAACTTAAAACTGCTTGATAGATTTTGAATTAAGTTACTGTAAATCAAGTGTTTTCTTTTAAGTGGATGCAAGGGAAAGCAAGATTGATTTTTTTTTTTTTTCTTTTTATGATGATTACTTGTGTTGTCATACCTTGCTCTACTCACTATATAAAATTCCATTCTTTATGTATACAACTATGGTAAAGATGTAAAATGTGTTACAAAAATAACTTATATGTTTCATGTTTCTATATATATACTTTTGAAGAATTATGTATAAATATTTGGTGAAAGTACCTACCAAGTTCATCTATTATAAAGACCAAATAAATTAGTATTATTAATGAATCAATTTAATCCCTATACTATTAAAAAGAATCAAATAAGGTCAATTTGTAATAGATTTAACTTTTATTGGTTAAAATTGACATAAAACTTTTTTTCAATTTCAAATAAAAGATAAGTTTAAAAATATTAACTTTATTAATTAGTAAATGATGTTTTTAAATAGTAAATGTTAACTCCACTAATATGTGACATTATTTGATTTTTTTAATAATACAAATACTAAATTAATCCATTTAATGGTAGAGGAACTAATTTGATCTAGCCCTTTAATAGATGGACCTACCAAATACTTCCACCTTAAATACTTATTTACCTTTGAAAAGATTAGAAATATTATAGTTAATAGTAAAAATTAAATTGAAGCGGGTAGGGTGGGACGGGGATGGATGCATCCAATATCCATAAAAGTAGTAATAAATTTTAAAATTATACATTAAATTATTTAGCACATAGATGGTGGGGTAAAGCATGCCAAACATAGAGTAGTGATAGATTAGTTAATATTCATCGTCACCCTCCTCTATTGTCATCTCTATCCTACCTCTTTTACCCCTCTAAAACTCTCATTTAATAAAATCAAATTTATATTAATATTAACATTATTTGTTCAATATTCAATCCCTAACCTTAAAATTTTCTAAATCATTTGTATTTTTAAATATGTAATTTAAGTTATTTGAGTCTATCCAATATATTTAATAAAAAATGTTATTTTTATTAAATTTTTAAAATTGATATTATTTTTAATTTTAATTATAAATTTATAATATTATATATATTATATTGAGAAAATATCTGGTATACTGTTAGCGAGGTTTTTAGATTCCATAAGCAAGGTCAAAGGTTAACAATTGTCTTATAAGGGTATAGTAAATTATTTAAAAAAATAAATTTAAAAAAAAACAAGGCAAATTTCAAGGCTACTTGCGGAACCTTTTAAGTAGGAGAAAAATGTGATTCAGTATATTCAAACTCACATCCTCTTATACTGGCAACAATATCAATACCAACCGAGCTAAGACTCAATCGATATATTATCCTTAATTCTAAACATGAGATACTTGCAAGATGAAAATATAATATAGTCAACCCTTTCTAAAGTAGACCTATTTGTTTGCTTGATAGAGAGGTGGTTGTTATACACCTATAGCAACATGCTATTATAAAGAAATAATCATTATAAACTTAACATATAATTCATATCGTGAATTTTCATCAATAAAAAGGTAAGAATTATGTTTAAAAACGAAAGTGAGGATCAAATCAACAAAATTAAAATACATATAACAGGTCTAAATGTAACACCCTAGCCCTAATCTGTTGTCAAAACAGGTTTATGGAGCATTACCGAACTTTTCAGATCAAATACGAACATTTCATATCATTTAAAATACATATTAGAAACTAATCATAATCACTCATATTGTCCCTTATATGAGCCATCGAAGCCCAAAATTCACGTTAGAAATGAATCGGGACTAAACCGAAAACCTAGAGAATTCTTCACAAAATTTCAAAATTCTTTCTAGGTGCAGGGGACACACGCCCGTGTGCCCAAGCCGTGTGAGCCACACGGCCAAGAGACACGCCCATGTCTTAGGCTGTGTGGGCATTAGATGTGGGCACACGACCGTGTCCTAGCCCGTGTCTATGCCCGTGTAACTCTCTGACTTGGGTCACACGACCAAGCCATATGCCCGTATGCTAAACCGTGTGAGCGTACTAATTTGTGAAATTAAGGTGCAGGGGTCACACGGCCTAGACACACGCCCGTGTGCTAGGCGGTGTGAAAATATCTGGGCATTCTGTTTCTCAATTTTAAGGATGCAGGGGACACACGGCCAGACTACATGCCCATGTGCTAAGCCGTGTGTGACACACGGCTGAGACACACACTCGTGTCTCTGCCCGTGTGGACGAAAATAAGCCATTTTAAGGCTACATTTCTCACCCATTTTTTTTTATTTCAACCTAAACACTTCAAATTTCATACTCATAGGCCATAACAAGACCTTTAATACAATCAATTCTTAGCTCTAAAAATATCATATTATCACATATATCCTAACATTCTAATTTGCCACATTAATCAATTCACATATTTGATTACTTATAACAACCATATTTTACCAACACATTAACCAACATGCCCATAATTTATCCATCAATTAATCACACCCAAACATATATCAAGCAATATAAGACTACACATACATATATAAGTTGATTAGAAATTTAAACAAAATGTAATTCATGATATTTACACAAACCAACTTTACTCAAAACCATTCCGACCCTATACATGCCATATAAACCATAGTATGCATTGCAAAAACTACCAGAACAAGTTGGATAGTGTGGGTAATGACCCAAAATTCACAGGCACCGAAAAAATGAGTTATAGGGCCTCCGTCTTAGTAAATCGAGTTCGTAAATAATTATTAGGAGTAATCATGAGTCTAGTTGAGTGTTTAATTAGGTTCAAATTTGGTGAATTTAGCTTAGTTAATAGATATTAGTAAAAATGTAACAGCCCAGTCTAAACCCTAGTCGGACAGTGGTTTCGGGACCACAAATCCGAATTAGAAAAATATTTTTTTTATTTTCTGTATCTATTATGTGTGAATTTGCTTGTGTGAAATTTTCGTGTTTTAATTTTATCGTTTAAGTGTCCGATTAAATGAAAGGATTTAATCGCGTAAAATGAAAATTTAAGGGTTAAATTCAAAAGGGCCGAATAATAGTTGTTCTTTTAATGTGAAGGATTTATGTGGCAAATAGACCATTATTAAAGCTAGTGGGCGGCATTTGACAAGAATGACCTTAGCATATAAGTTAAATATTATTATTAAAGGTTAATTGGTAAATGAATTATAATGTATATTATAATAAAACAAATGAAAAATGTTGGTGGATTGTTCATCCACCCATCACCGAATATTGAAAGAAAAAGAAAGAGTTGAAGCTTTGCTATATTCGGCCTAGGTTGAGCTTGATTAAGGTTTTTTTTAATCGATTTTTGATAATTTTTACGTTTTTGAGATCGTTGCTTCGTGTTCTTCAAAACCCATGCTTTAATTTTTGGAATTTATGATGATTTTGTGATGTGCCATTGATGATAGTTTGTGATTTTTGTTGGTTGATGGTAGAAAATAAAAGATATGTGATAGATTATAATGTTTGTTTTTGAATTTTTGATGAATTTGATTATTTTGAGTTAAATTGTAAGAAATATTAAATTGAGGGACTAAAGTGTGAAATAAATGAAATGCAATGACCTATATGAGTCTAGGGTGTAATGGCCTAAATTCAAGGTTATCGGAACAGTGGTTTCGTATCCACAAATTCGATTTAAAGATAAATTTATTTTAATATTTTTGCATGAATATTGATATGATAGGAAAATCGTATGAAAATATAAATAAAAGAATTTTACCGATTTAGTGGTTAGTTAGAAAAAGAAATTATTGGAGAAATTGGGTAAAAACAAGGTATCGAGACCTCAATCTCGTAAAACCAAGTCAAAAATAATTTTATAAATATTTATGAAATGTTAGTAATATGGTATTAAAATTTCGTTAGAAAATTTTAATGTTTGGGTAGTCAATTAAGTGAAAAAGACTAAATTGAAAAAGGTGTAAAAGTTACTAGAATGATTAAATAGCTCAATTGTTAAATGAGGAGGGACATAAATTGTAAATAAGCTCAAAAGGAGATATTTTGGGCGGCATAAGCTGAGAAAAATCAGGGAATTAGTGAAATAAGGGTAAAATGGGAAAATAACAAATTTTACTAACATAAAAATGGGACCAAATTGGAATATCTAGAGTTTTCTTCATATTTTCTTTAATATTATCAGCCAAAAACATCCTAGGGGTTTATTCAAGCTGGTACTTTATAATTTTTGCACAAAGTGAGTTAATCCTTACCTTTTTCTTGTAATTTTTGTGTTTCTAAGACTTTTACAACTAGATCCTATTACTAAATTCATTAGTTTTTTATTTTATGAATTCAATAGAAATTGATTTGTAGGACCTAATTGTGAAAAGTTTGGAATCAAAGTCTAGTGCTAAAATTCTGATTTCGAAAGGTTATAAAGTAGTTTAAAGTGATAGAATAAATTGTTAATTTAGAAAAATCAGGTCAATTGAGAGGTTAATTGAGCAGGGATGAAATTATCATTTATTGAAAGCTTAGGGGAAAAATGGTAATTAACATCATGCACTAAAACAGTTTTGGACAGCAGAAGTAGTCTAACTTTGAAAAATCACCAAAAATTGTAGAGATCGAATTATAGGATGAATAAAATATAAAATTAAATCTTATTGAGTCTAGTTTCTTATAAAAGAAACGTTGTAAGAAATGAAATTGTAAATCATGAGATATAATAGATTTTGTGAGACAAGGTCAGAATGAATTTGGGTTCCCCTGTTCTAACTTTGAAAAATCATAAAAAAATTGGAGAAAAATAATTATGGGCTTAAATTTATATGTTTAAAATAATTAATGAGTCTATTTTCAATATAAATAAACGAGAACATCATCTGAATTCTGTACAATGAGATAATTAATTTTTAGTGAAGAGGGGTTGAAACTGTCAAACAGTGAAACAAGGGAAACTTTAAAGAATAAACTGTACTAATTGACTAAACCAAAAATTCTGAAAATTTTATGGTAAGAAGATATGTGAGTCTAGGTTCAGAAAAAATTAGAGGATATTAATTTGGATTTCCGTAGCTCAAGATATAAATAATTTAGTGACTATGACTCATTGAGACAACTTTGAATGTACTATAAATAATAATGGAGTTATAGAGAATGTTACATATGAACATGAAATGTATTAGATTAATGATTAAATTTATTTATTTAGATCCAGAAAATTCAAATACGAAGCTAGATCGAGGAAAAGAAAAAATTCGGGAATTAGTAGATTTTTGTTTACGAACAAGTATCGAGGTAAGTTCGTGTAACTTGAATTATATTCTTAAATGCTTGAAATGTTTGTTATTGATGTGAATATGATTTGAATGTTTATGGTATGATAATTGATGAAGTATTGATATTATTGATAAAAAGAGAAAATAAATCCCGGTTGAATGGAAGGAAAATTTGATGGATCTCTGAAAAGGAATTGACGGTAAAAAGGATCTAGCCCGAACGGGTGATCCTATTCTGATATAGCCCTCCCGAAGAATATGTGGAAAATGGATTTAGCCCAGACGGGTAATCCGAATTAGGGTCCAATTTAGCTTTGGTGGTAATTGGATCCAAGCTCATTAGAGTAATTATCGTTGCAGGGGATTTAGCCTGGACTTGTAATCCCGACAATACTCTATGAGTTTATATTACAGGGTATTTAGTCTAGACTGGTAATCCCGCTGTAAGGATGAGGTTCGCGAGAGTATGCTCTTTGAAATGGAAATGTGAGCACATTAATATGAATTGATGGACCCGGATTTGTACACTTAGGTGTACCCCTGAACATCCATCGAAATGGACCCGGATTTGTACACTTAGGTGTACCCCTGAAAATCCATCGAAATTCCAAGTAGTTCAACGGGATAAATATGGAAAAATAACAAGGGAATGGAAATCATGAATTTGATGAGCTCATCAATCATGATATATATTATTGATACATGGAAATAATTGGACTAATTTGAATGTTGAGTTTGTGCATGATAGGGGAATAATGTATTGAGTGGGTGTATGAATGTTTATTGCATTGAATTGAAAATATTAGGTAAGTATAATTCTTGTTACATGAGCTTACTAGGCACAAAGTGCTTATCCTGTTTCCTTTTCCCCTGTTTTGTAGTGTTAAGAGCTCGGAGGTCGGATTTGGTCGGAGACGCATCACACTATCAACCTCAAGATCTCGTTATATAAAGAAACTTTATTTTGAAAATCAATGGCATGTATAAGCTAATAAAGTAAATGTTAATGTGAAATGAATGTATGGTTAGCCATTGGTATGGCTAATAAATTTTGGTTTTGGTATGTGATGAGGTTATCTTATGAATATGTTAAATCTATCTTGAAAATATATTGAAATGGATTGGTTGTGTTCGATTGGTCTCGGTTTAAAACTGCAGGGAAGATTAGATAATTATAAAGGGGTTATATTGAGTTCAAAAAAAAACTGATGCGGAAATCCCGGATCTAGACACAAGAGAAACACAAATTAGAAATAAAAAATGAGAATAAATAAAATTAGTTAAATAATAATAATAAAAAGAGGATAGATTTGCCCTATGGAACCCTTGGTTAACTTGTACCCAAAAACGCCAATGATTGAGCGCCTCCCTACGAAACCCCTAGAAGAAGAACCTCTAGAAACTCTGATGAACGGGAAAGAAATTTGAATAATTGTAACTCCGAAATACCCTTGAAAGTAACAAACTCCAAACTAATAACAAGAGAAGAATCACTCTACTCTCAAAAATTTGCCTCACACAAATTTGGAAGAAAACAAATACTGCTTTTTTTTTTATCTCCTCCAATGTGTAGAAAACAAGCCTATTTATAGGCAAATTACAAGAGTAATTGAATCCTATGAAAAACTCTTTAAAGAGTAATTGAATCCTAATAAAACTCTTTAAAATTATCTAAGAAAATAAATAAATAATAACCTAACCAATAAAATTACTTAACTCATAAATGATGTGTCCCAACCAATGAGAATTAAGTAAATAATAATAATAAGATACATAAAAGATTAATCCATCAATTTATGGGTTTTCACTATTCCAAGATTGGTCCAGTGAATTGCATTCCCGTATTTGTCAATGTCACGAACATGATGAATTAAATTTGTAGCAACAAAGTCTTGGACAAAAGCATTCATCTTTGATTTTAATTGTCGTGCCTTGCTTCGAGTGATTGGACCACTAGGAAAAACAACCCTTTGAGTGTCACATCCTTGGCTCGTATAAAAAACTTTGGGATTTTTGTGAAAAATTTATTCGGAAAAATCTGGTAATGCCTTATACCCTATTTCGACGACGAATACGGTTAGGGGGTATTACATAGGGAATATTCGGCCAAACTACATTGTGATTAATTTGGAATATTTTGTGTTTTGTGCAATTTGGACTAAATTGTAAAAATGTTAAATATCAGGGGCAAGATGGTAAATTATCCATTTGTGTGTTTTTGGACGAAATTGAATGAAATTATGTTTGAATGAGTTAAATTTGAATGTGTTTAGATCAAGAATTAAAGAAATCGGACTTGGATCGGGGGAAAATAAAGTCGTCGATTAATTGTTCCGTTCTGGTTTATCGCTGTCCGAGGTAAGTTTATGAGAAAATAGATATTATAATTTCTAAATAAATATTAGTTATATATGCTGAAATGAAAATATGCAAAAATATATATACATAGTTGAATGTGTTTTAGTTCGGAAAGTAGAAATAGACGTGAATGTGATTTATCGATATTTAGCACTAAGTGTGCGAGTATGGAATAGCTACGGCTATACGAACGGCACTAAGTGTGCGAAACTAAAATGACGATGTTGAATAACAGGCACTAAGTGTGCGAAATTGAAATGACAACGTTGAATAACGAGCACTAAGTGTGCGATACCGAGAGCAATTTGGTTAAACGAGAAAGAGCACTAATTGTGCAACTTCATTATGGCCTCGACCAATTATTTAGTACATTAGAGTACAAGTATGCAATGGTTGAATAATACATGATATTAAGGTAAGTTGGTTACTTCAATTGTGATAAGAAAAATTATATGAGGTAAATGAAAGTATATGAGTATATACAAGTCTATATTCTGCCAAATGGTAAGTATATGAGATATCGTAATTGTGAATTATATGCATATATATATATATATGAATGAGTACATTCGGTAAAGAATGGGTATATGATTTGAAAGTGAAAAATAAGTACATTTTTATTTACAGGTATATTCGGCCAAGTGGAAATTGGTTCATAGATACATTTTGATAATTAAATTTTGCAAGCTCAAATGTGCATATATGAATATGATTGCATTATTCGGTTTTGTTATTGAATTATTAACATTATTGAATTGTCTAATTGATTATGACTTACTAAGTTGTGATAGCTTATAGTGTATGTGTGTTTCCTTCGGTTTTATAGATTTTGGAAGCTAGTTATGGGCTCGGGGATCGTCAGCGAAGTCAATCACACTATCGTCCATCCATCGGTACTTATAAAAGTTAAATTTAAAATCTATGGCATGTATAGGCTATATTACCCTTTTGAATATATATTTTGAATGAAGTGTGTATATAAATAAGCAATGCGAAAGTGGCTTGTTTATTTTGTTATGAATCGTTTCATGTTTTGATTAAATGTTATGGTTGATGATTTGGCTATGTTTCGTAAATGGTTGAGACTAGTATAAAATGCTTTGACTTGATTTATTATATATATGAGAATGAATTGCTAATTTTATATGTTATATAAAATATAAGTGTCGTCATGCTTTGGAATATTTTGAGTTTTGATAATTATGCCTATTGGTTGTGCTAGACAAGTAAAGTTGATTGATATGATACGATATAAATGTGAGTATGTTTGAAATCTTGGATGGAAATATTTTATATTCGATAATTGAGATTGAATTTGGATTATCATTTACTATTTGAAAGTTGTATATTGATTTATTGTGATTATAGGGTAGTTGAAATTGGTAATTTGCATAATGAACCTTGTTTGTGGAGTTGGTATTATATAAATGACCTTTGATTCATTGGGAGAATAAATAATACTAGTAATATATATACATATATATATAGGATCGGTGTTAGTATGTTAGGCATGAAAATGTTGATTATTAATGAGTTTGACATTGGTTAAAATAAAATTAAATTTGGCTATAGCTTGAGAAATTGACCATATGAATAGTAACTTTATTTATTTGATGAACAAATATTAGTATGCAATTTGATCAACAGTTTTGTGTATTTGAGTAATAATATGTGAATATACTATGAAATTATATAAATACTTATGATATATTTGGCCCAATGTTTATAATTGCTTGTATTCATAAGGCTTGGTATAGGTACATAGGTTAAAATATAGTGATTACATGTAAAATAAGTAAATTTAAATGTGAGCTTTATATATATAATTGTGTCGTTGTTGTTTATAAATGATTTGTTAGTCGAGTAGGAGAAATAAGGTATGACCGAAAGTGGTGTTTGAAATACTCTGGATAATTTTTAATTATTAGTTATGTGTTTACAAATACGTTCGATATATGATATGAAATGACTCGTAATAAGTTGATATTACATTTTTTGATTTAAGACTTGGTTGGTTTAGTAGGTTGATCATGCATATATCTATGATAATTCGAATTTAAAATTTGGTCTGGTAATACCTCGTAACCTTATTCCGGCGACGATTACGAGTTAGGGGTGTTACAAAAAAGGACTGAATTGAATAAGGTGTGAAAGTCTAATTATAGATTAAAAGAAGATAAGGGGGACTAAATAGGGAATTAAGCCTATTCTAATGAATGAGACGGCAAAGCATACAAATCTTTGATTTTTATGATTGTTTAATTATAAAACATATTACTATTGTTATTATTGTATTATATTATAAATTAAATTAATTATATTATTATATTATGAAATAAATTAAGAAAAGACAAGAGTAAGGTAAAAATAAAATACAAGTGTATTAATTTAAATGAGTACATTTGTATTATTTATATATAATTAGTAAAAAGATATTTTATTATTCATTACTAATTAGTAAAAGATTTTTATATGATAAATAAATTGAAATTATGACAAGTGGATGGTGATGATAAAATACAAATGTAAAATATATATGTGTACATTTGTAATATTTATATTTGTTATTAAATAGATATTTATTATTATAATAATTATTATTGTTTAATTGATATTATATTATTAGATTAATGAACAAATTAATAAGTTGACAAATGTATGGTGATAGAAAGTACAAGTGTAATAAATCATATACATACATATTTATTTACTTAATATTTAAGAAATAATAATTATTAATGAAACCATAAAAGAAACAAAAGAAATAGAAAGAAGCAGAATAGAAACGAAACAGGGAGAAAAGAAAGAAAAGAAAAGGGAAAGAAAGAAAGGAGAAATAGGGTTTTTAAAGCTTGAGGTTTAATTTGGTAAGTCAATTTAGTCCATTTTCTTATAATTTTGATGTTTTGGAGTCCTAGAGTTGAATATTATTGAATTTAAGTTGAAATTTTGAAAATTAGTAGATTTTTAGTAGGGTTCATGTTGAATAAATGATTGAATTAGGGGTTTATTTGATAGAATTATTGATTAGAATTGATTAAAGGATTAAATTATAAACCGGGCTATAAGTTTTGTGTTGTAGGGACTAAATTGAATGAAATTTAAAATTATGAAATTATGATGAAAGTTTAATAGTTAAATTTAAGTTTAGATGGAATTTGGATAGGAATAAGATATAAATTGTAATGGGAAAATAGATGAATTTAGTTAGGACTAAAATTGGAATTTAAGTGAAAGTTAAATAGAAATTTAGTATTTAATGTAAATTAGTGATATATATTAATGATTGTAAATTATTTTAATTTTCGTAGCCAGCAAAGAACCCGAAACATCGGCACCGAAAGGAAAGGAAAAAGTTATCTAGGAGTAATCGTGAAATTCGAGTCTGTATTACTATAATTCAAGTTATTCATTATTAAATATTAATTTTAAATTTATTTAATTTATGGTAAGTAAATATTGAAGTAATTAACTTTATTGAATTGAAATTAGAAAATTGAATTGAATAAGAAATATGTGTAACAACCCTATACCTGATCTAACCATACAGACCCGGTATAAGACTATTACATTTGGTGCCAAAACGATTATGGCTAGATATTGTTTAAACAAAACATTTATACATAGCATTATAACTTACCAACCATATTTGCAAAGATACATATAGTTTTACTAATTCATTATATATATATATATATATATATATATATATATATATATCAAAATACGTAAAATACCTAAAATAGATAGAAGTCCAAGAGTTTACATTTTAATTCCTAACACATGGAAGCATAATCGATTGTCTATGTACATGCCATTTTAATTCAAAATATGGTACCTACTTCAAGCTCTTGAAGATGTGATGAGATGAGGATCTTCTTTCCGACTTTACCTCTTCGACTCAAATTGTACCTACGCGTTAAAATTAAACGCGTTAAGCGGTGAATGCTTAGTAAGCACTACAAGAATAAACAAATAAATAAATCTAAACAAAATATGTCAAACTCATTTCGTTATTACGTATTTACGTGCGTATAAGCTTCATAAAACTTACCTTAGCATTTTAATGATTCGCTTTTCCACAAATCATAATCTTAGCCCAAAGTAGATTTTATAGAACACACGGATATCGGAACAAATACAGAGGTGCATTGATATGCACTAATGAACAGAGAGCACTAAAGTGCAATACAGAGAGCACAGATGTGCTAAACAGAGAGCATTGACGTGCTAATAATCAGAGAGCACCAACGTGCTAGTAGTCAGAGAGCACCAATGTGCTAATAATCAGAGAGCGCGCTAAAGTTCCTTAATGGCATGCCACTAATATCCTGGTAGTTCTAAATTCCATCTACTTGGGCATTAAAACTGAATCTCATTCAATTAAATACTTTATAGAATTATTTCGAAAAAGATTTCTCATTTCTCCATCATTACAATTTAGTGCACATTTCACAATTCACAATTATCACACCATTTTCACATATATACACTTTTGTCACAATATTTACTTAATGTTCAATCAATATACCACTACATACTTTCCATCTATAATTTTCTTTACAAACTTCATAATTCCATAATCTTTTATTTTACTTTATTTTATTTTATTTCCAAATAATTCTATACTATAATATAAGCATTTAAATAAAATAATTTTAAAAAAATAAGCTTGTAGTACTTACAACAAAAGGTTGAGGTGATATCTTCCTTCACTCCTTAGCCTTCTCTTTTCCTTTTTCTTCAATTTCATATAAAACACATAACATTTATATATTAGAAAAACAATCAAATAACTTTCCTATATGATTTAATAAGAATAAACATATATGATATAATAATTTCATAATTTCTTACCTTAGCTAATATTTCAATTTAATTCATAACTAAAATTATTTCCATTTCTATCACAATCTATACATTATTTTTACTTAAATTCTACTTACAACTTGACTTAACTCTCAAATTTTCACTAATAAACCTTAATTTCAATTTCTTATAATTTTACATTAAACTTATAACTTATTTCTCAATTTAATCTTTTCCCAATCCTAGTTTGAATTTCCATCAACTCAACCTCTAATTCATCCACTAATTCAATATAAACTACATAAAAAATTCTACTAACTTTCAAAATTTCAACATATACTTGCTAGTATTTTGATCTAGAATCATAAAACTCAAAGATTTCAAGAAAGAGACTTAATTTGACTTACCAATTTGAAATTGAACCTTAAAATCCCTAATTTTCGTCTTTACTTTTCTTTCTTTCTTTCTCCCTGTTTCTCCTCTGTTCCGTTTCGAATTGTATTCTGTTTCTTTCTTTTCATTTCTTTTCTTTTGTTTTATGTATATAATAATAATATAATATATATAACTTAAATTTAAAAAATATCTTAGATATTTCATTTGTTATGCCGCCTCAATTTTAGAAAAAGGCATAATTGCCTATTTGGTCCTTTTAACTTTCTTTAATTTATAATTAAACTTTCATACTTATTTCAATCTAATCCCTTTTTCCTAATTACTTCTAATTACATCAAATTCTCCTAGTCAAAACATAATTAGACACACAACTAACTTAGTAAATATTTATAACAAATATTTACAAATCGATTTAGGAACAAAGTCCGGAAATGTATTTTTTATTTAATCTATTTAAATAAATTTTACCATATAATCAATAAAGTTTTATTATCAAAATTTTCATGCAACCTTCCTATCATAATATAGACCATATCACAATATCAAAATAAATTTTCTTTCTAACTCGGATTTGTGGTTACGAAACCACTATTCCGATTTACTGAAAATGGGTCATTACAATATGTGTTAGTATTGAATTGAATTTTGATCACTGAATGAAAAAGTTAATTTGATATTGAAAGTAAATTTTGAAATGAATGTGAATTTGAATTGAGAATTGGAAACCCTATTAACTAGTCGGGCCGAGTTGGATATAGTTGGCATACCATAGGATTGGAAGAGTTCAGGGATACTTTGAACTCGAGTTGATGAGACACTGGGTGTCACTATTTTACTTAGGATAGATTCGATGAGATACTGGGTATCACTTTACTTCGGCTGGGTCGATGAGACACTGGATGTCAACTTTGCTTCGAACTATCCGATGAGGCACTGGGTGCCAATCTGGTGTGTTTGGTTGGATCCGTGTATCCGCCAAAGTCTGAGTCTGTTAATAGGGGTAACTAATTGAAAAGTTAAATCGAATGAAATGAATCAGTTGAGCCATTGAAAAGAAACGTGATTGTGGAATATAATTTGAAAATGTGAATTGAATATGAAAATGTGAATAGAAAGCATGAACTAAATGTTCATGAGATAAATAATGACTCAATGTGATAGTGTATGATATTAACTATTGAAAGCCAATTTGAATTGTAGAGATTGAGAAAAGAAAGTTAAATAAGAATTAGTTTGGTAAATTTTTAAAGTTAAATGATTTAATTTTCTTGGTTATTATATTATAATTTGAATTATAGTAATACCACTGAATATGATATACTCAGCGTACGATTGTTTCAATGCGCAGGTTAATAGAAATTAAGGTTCTGGCTCAACATCCAAAGCCATCCCGACTCTAGTGCAAAAATTGGTGATGTAATCTTTCTTTTGGTAAAGTGGCATGTACTTAGGTGTTATATTGGTCACTTGAAAATGTCTTACGCTTTTGGTTGAAAATGATACTAAAATATTTGATAACATATTTAACAAGTTGAAATAGAAAGAATGAAGTTTATTAATTTAAACAATATATGCAAATATTTATTTGGTAAATTACTAAGTTGATGTTTAAGCTATGTTTAGGTGTTTTTAAATACGAAATTGTATGGATTATCATACACCCTTAATAAATGAAATTTATACCAAACCTTAATATTTAACCTTTTCACAGTTTGACCCTAAAATCAATATATATCAAATCACTTTATAAAATCATCATACAACAAAATTAAAGCTCTAAATCCATGTTATTTCATCAGAAACATCCAGTATTCATCAATTATAATTTTCAAAATTCTTAATAAAATAAAAAAAACTAATGAAATAGCTAGCTGGAACTATTTGTAAAAGTCTTAAAAACACAAAAATTACAAGAAAAAGTCAAGAATTGAACTCACATGAAGCTAAATAGAAAACCAGCTTCTTAAGAGCTCTTCAATGGTGTTTTTAGGCTGAAATTTAGAGATGAAATGTCTAGAAATCATTTTAGCCATTTGTTTTATTTTTCTTAATTTCACCAAATGACCATTTTACCCTTAAATCACATAATTTCATTATTTTTTTCTGCTTATGCCTCCTCAGCTAAGGGTGTGCAAAATTCGGGTAAAACCGAAAAATTGATTAACCAATCGAATTGAGTTAATCGGTCGATTAATCAATTTTTTGATTCGGGGTCGGTTAATTATTTTTTGATTTTTCGGTTAACGGTTAATTCGGTTCGAAACCGGTCGGTTAACCGAATTTTTCGATTAACCGAAAAAATTAATAAATAAAATTATAATATATAAATAGGTCCACTATTCACCTAAACCCAATCTAAACTCAAGTATTCAACCCAACCCAACCCAATCATAAAATTAAATTACAAATAATTTAATAAATAAAAATAAAATTTTAAAACTAAGACTAAAACTAAAGTCTAAAAGTCTAAAAATAATTTAATTATGTAGTGATTCAATTTGGTTAATTTGGTTAATTCGGGTAATTCGGGTAATTCGGGTAATTCGGTTAATTTGGGTAATTCGGTTAATTCGGTTAATTTTTAACCAAAAATAAAAAAACATATAATTTTCGGTTAATTCGGTTAACCGACCAAATTAACCGAAAAAATTTCAGTTCGGTTAATTTTTTTGAAAAAAAATTCGGTTCAGTTAACGGTTAAAGATTTTGAAAGGTCGGTTAATTCGGTTAATGTTATTTCGGGTCGGCTAACCGGTCGGTTAACCGAATGAACACCCCTATCCTCAGCCATCCCATGTGTGTCTATTTTCCCTTTTAGTCCTCCCTTATTTACCATTTAGACTATTTAATCATTATTTCTTTAATTAGCATGTTTTGCATCTTTTTCAATTTAGTCCTTTTTAATTAATTAACTATCAAAACATTAAAATTTTCTAACGAAACTTTACTACTACCTTAATGACACTCCGTAAATATTTATAAAAATATTTAAGCTCAGTTTATAGAAATGAGGTCTCGATACCTCATTCTCTAAAATCACTTGACCTAATAAATCCTTACAAAACACAAATTACTAATTCAAAAATCTTTCTAAAACCATGTTTGACTCTTAAATACTAAATAATAAAATTTACGAGCTTACTCATCGGATTTAGTGGTCTCGAACTACTGTTTTTCGACACTACTGAAAATCGGGTTGTTACAGCAACCATTTTTGCTCATCTTTTTATCATGAGTTAATAAATTTAAGTAATCAATTTATATGTTTATAATATTCCAAATTCATAGTAAAATATTTAATTACAAAACTTAATAATTTATTGAAATGATATCTTTAATTCTACTCACCAAAAGTTATGTTTATTTAATAAAATAATTATAGATTTATTGAAATAATATTTTAATTAAAATAACTTTCATTATAATCAATAAACTTATTTATATGAAATAGTTATTTACTTAAAATTTTAGTAGAGTACTAATTTAATAAAGAATGTTATTCATAATTATAAATATTATTGTTATTAAGTGCAAAATTATTATAAAAGTTATAACGATGATTATTATAATGAAATGTCATTATAAGGATGATTACTGTAAAGAGGGCTGACATCTAACGGTAAGAAAACGGAGAGTTACTATTCTTTTTTGGAAGTACATATTATGAAAATAAAACAAATTTATGTAAAACTCGTACAAATTTTATTATCCGACGAACGCTGATTACAGATTGCTTCACATAAAAGCAAAAATTGTAGCAAACCAAAAAGAAGTGGCGGCCGGCAGGTTTTTAAATCAAATACCCACCGCCACCGCTGCCAATTTCTTTGTCTCCGCCTTTGTCAAAAGAGAGCAGAACAGAAATAAAACAGCAACCACCACCACCACCTTTAAATTTAATTTCAATGACGAGGGCCCATCTTAAAATTAAAAGCCTTTTCACCATTTCAACTACTCTACGAATTTAAAGGTTTTTTTTTTTTACTTGAATATAGAGTTATAACCTCGTATTATGGTTATATCTATTCATTTCGACCACTCTACTCCTAAAAACACTAATCTTTTACACCCCGGCTTAATTTAAACAGTAATAGGACTGCAATGCAATATTACGATTATCATCACTATTATATTACGGGTTCTGGAGAGTTTAGGGGAACTGTGAGCCGGTGAAGGTTTGGCCAAAGGACCAATTAGGAGGGACGACATTGTTAGAGACAAGAGTTCGACCGTCACTGGTGGTGACCTTAAAGGACAGACTTTGTCCATTAAGGTAAGTGTTGCTCTGCCAGTTTTGGCCCCAGTTCCTCGACAGGGGTTGCCAACCGGTTCTTGAGCCTTTTATGGAAACCGATACAACATCGCCGGCACCTCCTACGTTGGTGATTAGGACTAGGTTGAAGTATGAATGTCCATTGATTGTGAATCTTATGCCCCCTCTCTTCCTGCACGCTACCCTACAAAAACTCCACACAGTACCAAACTCTTATATAAAAAACCAAAGATGAAAGTTAATCTATCTCCTCTCTCCTCATTATTATTATACAAGTTAATCCAATTCAGGTAAAAAGGACAAAAATATAATGAAAAAACTCATTTATTATATTATTCCAAAATTCATAATTTTTTTCGGTTCTTTGTCTTTTAAGAGTTCTAGTCGATTTCTTAGTTTTTCAGTCGACCAATCAATTGAAGTTTTATCTTTTTTGAAATAAATAAATTATCATTATTATTATTGTGATTGGGAACGTCAGTAAAGGGTGATAATACCTTCTATAAGCAACAGGAACAATCCCGGCTTTGTAATGGGCGATTCGTTGGAAAACAGGTTGAGAGAGATCAAAATGATGCAGAGGAGGGTTGCACCAGCCGCCAGCATTGTTTGGGAGTGCACTATTTGGTGGGCAGAAGTTGGTGGCAGTGACCACAATCGAGCCAGGCAGGCACCACCGTGGGTCATTCACGCACTTTATCTCGAAACAAGCTCCACAACTCATGCCATTATTGAACAGCGCAGTGCTTAAAGCCGCTGTATTAGTCCCATACCCTTGGGTGTATAGGTTCCCATATCCACACGCCCCGCCTTCAAAATTATCAAAACAATTGCTTTACACTTCAAAATTTACCCCCCAAAAAAAAAAAAAAGAAAAACATCATTGACGAAGTTTGATTAGTGTGATACATCCGACATCCTTACTTTAATGTGGAGAACTAAACCAAAATAAAATTTTATCATATGATAAAATCAACATCAAAATTTCACGTTTATAATTAAGAAAAAAATCATATCTGAAACGTACCCATTGTGCCAGAGGCATCACCACCGCCGTAAAATGTGGCATGAGCATCAACCCATCCCCCACCATATCCATAAGCATAGGAGAAAAAATGAAGAAAAACCATGAAAAGTAGAGGAAAAAGTGCCATTTTCGTGGTGAATTTAAGAAATGAAACTTGAAAGATTGGGTATCCTTTAGGCTTTAGGTAGCTTAGGGAGGAAGAAAGGAAGCAGTGGTATAAATTAAAGACAAGTGTTGTTTTGAGTAGTGAGGGAAGAAGGAGGAGGTGGGGGGATATATAGAAAGGCGACGAGGGGGAACGTCACACCATCTTGGCTAATGAGGTGTGGGGGGTGCAAGCGGTTTCTTCCACCCTGTGGACCCGAACTCAGCTTTCCATTCAAACCACGTACTTTTCTCTTTTATTACTCTCGACGGTTGATGCATTCGATTTGGGGGAGATGGAGTTCATTATTATAAGGTTTTATATTTGATGTTGTCATAACACCAAAGTTGTTATTCGGGATGTTTGACTGTGTAATATAAGGTTTTATATTTGATGTTCTCTTTAATACTTTTTGAATGATTCGATTTTATCATATTGATATACGGTGAAAAGTTAAAGATAATACATTTAAAACATAAAAATTAGTCACATCATCCCTTGCTTTTAATTGAAGTAGAGCCAATCTCATACGTAAAAAGACACATTTAGTAAGTAAAGATTGCTTAGTGGGAATGACGACAAGTTATGTTATTAATTTAAAATTATTTATTATCTTCGTTGCATTATTATTTAAATTCAATTTAAATAAATTTATTTATGGATTTTACAATAAAGGAAGTTATAAATATTAAAAAGGAAAAGGAATAAAGGCTAAAATCGGTAGATGATAAAAGAGAAAGGATTGCTGTGTAGATAAGAAGGGGCATTGCACTTGGAATCCCACCCAATTTAAGAAAGAGAGTAGTGGAATGATGTTATCAGTCTTTAATAAAGTTTAGTAGACAGAAACCGTCGATATGAATCCGTCTCTAGTTACGTACATAACCATTCAATGTCATTTTACCCACATATATATAAATCATTTTAATATACAATAAAATTATTTTTTTTAAAAATACATAAAATAGAACAATTTTAGCTTTTGACGACATGCTTTAATTCTGGCTTTGAAGAAAACTGATAAGGTCAAGTTTTAATTGAATGCCAACAAAATCTGTAAAGGATGAAGCTGACAGGCAGGGGAAAGGGTGAGGCTGCACATGGGTGGTGCTGGTATCGGGGAAACTAAAAGGTGGTTACATCGGGAGGACCAAAATAACCTCTTTCTCATTTATTATTTTATAGTCTTCAAATGCTAACTTACTTCTCAGCTTTCGGGAATTCTTTTTTAAATAACTTAATTTAATTCATTAATTACCAAAATATTTAATTTTACAGTGATAGTAAGTGTAACCTGACATACCGGCGACACCATCCCTCAATGAAGATCCAATTATCGTCTTTTTAAATATAAATATATTTTTAGTGTTGTTATTGTATTAGACGATACTAGTATGTATTTTTTAAAATACTTGTTAAATATACAGGTATTCAGGGAGGAAAACAATTTAATGGGTGTTGCTGGTGTGTCAGGCGGCACCAAGGAAATTTTTGAAACAAAAATTGGTTTTGTCAAACAGTAAAAAAATTCAATTTTTTTTGGTGTTGGCGATGTGTCAAACGGCACTGATGGTCCCGTGAAGCTGTTAGGCAACACCAAAAGCCTATATATACATCATCTTTGGTGCAAAATATGTATATGTTGAAGTAAATGATTTTTTTCTTAAATTCTATTGAAGTGAAAAAGAAAAAAGAGAAACTTTTGTGATTAATAGTAGGGGATAGAACAAAAAAATATATATCAATGTTCAGAACAAGGGGTGATGAATTTTTTCTTTGTGTTTGTGTTTTAGGGAGAAATTGTGATAGTTTTAAGATATATTTAATTTTACGGTAATCTGGTGGCGCTTAAACACGAATAGATTTCATATGCCGTTTGGGGAGTGCATCATCACCTTAGAAAGTGGTTATGTCGCATTACAACTCGGGTTCCCAGTTGACAGTTATGTGGTCACTGATTTAAATAAAAATAGGGCTCCCAATTGAAAGTGGTTATGCGGTGACAAGTTCAAATTGATTATGTTGTTAAGGGAACCCAGTTTAATGGCACCAAAATAGGATGCTTTATTAACTACATAATAAGTTTGAAATTATAATCATAGAGAAAATTTAAACTTTGTTTGTTCTCGAGTCAACTCTAAAGCTTAAGTAAACTCATATAAGACTCAGGAAAAGTTTTAAATGATATTACATGATGGAAATGATAAAAGTTAATGAATGGTTTGATCCGAATTAGTGGTGTAATATGATGTGATGAAATGCAATATAATTGAATAAATATTTATAATATTTATAGATGATGATGGATAAAAATTAAATTGTGTATGAATGGTCATGGTAAGTTAGTATGTATATATATTGAATGTTGGAACTTATATGAATATAAGCATGTTATATTGTATTGGTTAGTGTTAGAATATAAAATTTGATAATGATATTTAACATGAGTTGCAATTGCGAGAGATTATGCATAGCGGGTTATGATCCGGAAGGTTGGGATGAATTAATCGACTTGATTTGGAATATAGTATGCTAACATGTTATACTCTTGAACTAGTTTACGGAACTTATTTAAATGAACTTAAGTGGAATAAATGATGTACTTAGTAGTATGTTTTGCATAGGTGTAATTATTGAGTGTTTTTATTAACTTATTTGTGTTGATATTGAATTTGTAGAAATACCACTAAGTTGATAATTCAGCATACGGTTTGTTTTGCATTATAGAACGCCTGGATGAGAGGCGACCTTGCAATCCTATTTGTTTAATTTCACGCCATTGATCCACTACCAACGTTGGTACATGGAGAACGAGTTGCATTATTTATTTAAGGTTTAGGATTCAAGTTTAGGGTTTAGGACTCTAGTTTGGGGTTTAAGGTTTAAGTTTAAGATTTGAGCTTGATGTTTAGTGTTAGGTTTAGGGTTTGGGGTTAGATTTCAATATTTGAGGTTCTGGGTTTGGGGTTTAGGGTAAAAGATTACCAATATTATGTATCAATGACTTGAGAAAATTAGTGAAATATTGTTAAATAATTGAAAAAGGACTATAGATGATGTGGTGGGAAGAGGTCAAAAAATAATTTCTCCTGTTTCAAATGCCTTTATTTGATAAGATAAGGATAAACTTAGCAACTTAGATATTTCTACTTCTTCAAGTAATAAAAGATGATGCTGATGAGTTTAAAGTGTTAGCTTGAAATGTATCAATATCTGGTTTATCAAGCTACAGTCATAGCCCATAGATGTCAAACATACCAACCAATGAACTTTGTTCTAACATGCTATGAAATATTAGAGTAGACAAAGTCTCCAACAATTATTCTTAGTATTGTTTCAAGTAGGATAAATTGTTTGGTATTTAGAATAATATACAGTTAATTAGAGTAAATTGATTCGTAATTGTTTGTTTATTCTAATAATTAGAACAAGTTAGCATATTAAAGTGATCCTTATGAGAATGAATGATCAAATTTAAGTGAACTGTTGAAAAATATGAAATGACTCAAATGAGTCTGAGGAAGTGCTCACTTCTTAAAACATTATGACAAACTGGCCTGTCTCCATATTTATGTGATCGACAATTTGCTGAACTGGATTTTTTGGGTCGTGGTGACATTGTGTATTGTATCTAATCATTAATAAATATCATATCATTTGAAAACATGTTTAAAGGATCGAATCATGTCTATTTAATTCCGGAGGAAGTTAAATCAATTGAAACGAATGCTAACCATCCTTGTTTACTTTATTTATTACATTTATTTTTACGTGAATGATTTTATTATATCTTTGTTCATAACATGGTGGTCATATTAGGTGGACAGGCTGAAATGGGAGGGTTTGAGAAAAAAATATAGATTTGAAAAATGGGTTTAAGGAAAAAAATAAGACTCGTTTAGAAAATGGGCTGAGTTGGGCCTTGGGTAAGATATTTTGGTCAGGGCTCGACCCAACCTAAATTTTTAATTAAAAAATCCTTGTTGTTTTCCCACTTTTTGTCACTATTTTGCTACCATTTTACTATTATGTTGCTACTATTTTGTTGTTAATTTTTGGATATTGTATAACACTTGTTTTATTGTTAATTTTGTTACTTTAGAGGCTTTTACTACTTAAAGACTTTTTTTTTAATTTATTTTAAATTTGTTGGGAAACATGTATTCTAATATTTTTAGTGTTTTTGGTATATTATATTTTTTAAAATTTTTAAATAAAAAATTAAATTAAAAAATTAATACATGTATGGCCAGACCCGAATTTTAGCATTTTTATTTAGATTGGGTTTGAAAAAAACTAGACCCATTTTTTTGGGTCGAGCCAGACCTAAACTTAATAATCAAGCCTAAATTTTGTTAAGACTTAATCTGACCCAGCCTATAGACAACTCTAAAACTAAATTTGACATTATTTTGAATGATTTTCATTAGTGTGGTTAACAATTTTACTGACTTACATTATTTTAAAAATACAAAGAGTTAACTAATATAAATTTTAAGTAAAAGAAAAAGTTATTGCTCACAGGGACCGACTAAATCTGTTGAATCACTTGATATATCAAATTCAACAATCAAGAGTTAATTTTATTAGAAACTATGATATATCACTCGATGTATCGGCATTTAATTTTATTGTTATTGTTATTTTTATATTAATAACAAATAAATGCGCTATTTATTTAAATCCATATTTAATCTAAAACTTATGTGCTTGAAAGTTATAAATTGATTAAAATAAATGTGATATTTTTCTATTTTGTTGATATCAATCTGTCCAAATCGTTAAGTAGACATCAAACAATAACCATTGTATTTTAACTTTCTACAACAATAATTCTATCTTATTACTACTATTATTTAAATTCAAAAAAAAAAATTAGTGTTCCATTCTACTCAGAGGTTGAATACATAGAATGCATTATCATATTCCACTCTTCGTTCTAGCCTTTATTCATTTATCGCAAGTAATTAAGCATTTATTTCTTTTAATGGAAGCCAGACGTGAATGAGGAAAATTGATTAAACAACATCCTTAATTTTTGTTTGATAGCTTAAATAACTAAAACAATATAAAACCATTATATTCATGAAAATATATAATATAACATAAAGTATTAGCACATTTATGGTAAATAAACACTAAATCCATAACTTACAAGCACTAATAACAAAATTTGACCCAAATCACTATCATTTCCCCCATTTTCGTTTGATATAAAGAAAACATGATGAACCAAAAGTCTTTTGTCCCATTCATCTTTTACTGGTTTTACTTTTATCACCACAGAGTGAAGTGAGGCTTCAGCAAACTTTTATCACTAATTTAGACCCAGCAATTCATCTATTTTATTCTATCATAAGTGTATTTGAAAAGATTCATGTTTTACTTTAATATTTTTTATTATATAGAGCTTTTATTAACAAAAATAAAAACAGAGAATTACGGGAGTTAAGTGAGATTGTATGAGTCTCTCTTACTTTAACCAGTAGTTGAGAGTTTGATCCTCATTTTAGGTATGAAATAACTTTAAAACTCGTGGTCAAGGTCACTGAGCTCGCTCCAATAAATACAAAATTTGAACCCATGTCATTTAAATATTAGATGAAAACTCATGTCAATAAAATAAAATGACTTTACTATTAAATAATAATTTAAATGAATCAAAATTATATAGAAAAAGAAACCATATTTATGGTCTGAATTCGGATTAGACCTGATCACAAATCAGCAACCAGTGTAACATGAATAAGACAGTGCCGTGAGTAAGAAGCCAAAACATAACATCCATTGCTTCTTCCTATTAGTTGTTATCATGATATCTTAAGGATTATGTTTGAAAGATGACATTAAAGATTTCGCTTTCAAAAGGACCTACACAATCAGGCCCCAACCTTTCCTCATTTTGTAATATTACACAATATGTCCCATGGGATGGGGCCTATACCTATCAAAAGCCCCCATCTTGTAACTGGAATCGACCAGGTGAACACCTTTAGATGGGCCCATGGAAAGGTGGGGGGTTCAAATATCTGCAGCTCCTTTTGATTTTGGTGGTGAAATAATGTGAATCTGTTCCTGTCCCCGACATGATGGTGATGGAATAAATGTCTTTTTGCTTTACCATTTCCAAATTGCAGCCGTAAACTGAAATGAAAGAAACCTTGCATTAACATGAACCATCAACTTTTTTTTTATATGCATTTGACAAGAGTTTTAGGACTTACTCTTCTCCTTGGTTTGCTTGTTTTTACAAAAATATTAGATAGGGATACGATCAGGGGCAAAACCAAAACAATTTTTTAGGGTCCGAATGAAATTTTAATTTTTTATAGTCTATATTTTTATAATTTTTAAAAGATTAAATTGAATTTTTATAATATTAGGGTAGCTAAAGTAAAATTTTACCTTTATTAATTTAAACTTTTAAAAAATTTTAGAAAATCTAAATGATAATTTTTCATTTTAGGGGGCCAAGGCCAAGGCCATGCCAACCCTTTAGAATTGCCTTTGGATGCGATTTAGGGTTTAATTGTTCATCCATCAAATTGAATTCATAGATTATATCAAGATCTTATATATTTGATTAAGTTGAGCTTGATATATAAACCTCAAAATTAGTTCACCAAAATTCATACATAAAACTTGGTTACCCTACTCATAATTTTCTAAAACACTTCTTTTAACCATTGATAATTTATAATTTTCCTCTTGTCAAGTTCTTAAAGTTCAACTACTCAACATCTCTTTAATATTTAACTATTATATGGTTTAAATCATATATAGAATAATATGTACAAATAGAAGTAAAATATTACATAAAGATATTCTTAAAGTATCTGTTCTTTTCATAAAAGAAATATTAATTATATAAAATTATTTTTTGAGTTCAAAAATTTTGTCTAGGCTCAAAGAGGTATAAGGTACACAAATAAAGATGGATTAAATTGGTTTCGATAAAGTTATGAACAGGTAAGCAAGTGAGGTCACATCATAGAATTGGAATAGGCCAAATTTAGAAGATGATTCAGCATATGCACAAGGATACAAAAGATTGAGTTTGGTTTAACTCAATGCGTCATTATATTAGATTTGTTGGTCAGTGCTCCATCATCCACTTGGCATTTCTTCAAATTCCTTTTATCTCAACCTCTACCATGCATATTATGATCCAAACTGAGATTATCATAAATTATTCTAGATACAAAATAGAACCATAGATATCTACTTCAACACTGGAATAAGATGTGTTAGAATTTTGTTGTTGTTGTTGAAAACTGCTCTCTAATTCAGTAATCATATTTGCACGTTGATTTCCCTCGTGATAGATATGTAGAAGCGAGGCTTTCTCAAATTTAGATATAGGCAACCTACAATCGTTTACATGTGCAACAAGAAATTTATTGTTAGTCCAATCATTTTTAATAAATTTAATCATTGTTTCACTGTCAAGCTCAATCTCTAAATTAGAAATATTCAGTTGTAGTGCTAAGGAAAGTCCATCTTTGGGTGCCCACAACTTAGTCTCAACACTGGTAGCCGATGGAATGTGCCTATACGACACTTAATTTCCTTTCTCATTTCTGATGATGGCATCACCTCCACCTTTTTTGAGGTTTCCCATTGATGATTCACCGGTGTTGAGTTTGAATAAGCTCACTACTGGTGCACACCACTTGACTTGGACCATCTTAGGCAAAGATTTAGATAGCAACCTACCAAACAAAGCAAAAAATTCTCTTGTTTTGCTCATAACTTTATTAATTATGTTAAACTTCCTTTGGTTACTCCTAAATACTATAGAATTTCTCGACAATCATATTTCCTAAATAAAGAAGCAAAAAAATAAGATACTTTTGTATTCTATAGACTATGGTTAACTTGTAATAGTTTTCAAATGCAAGAAATAAAGTATGAGCAAAAGTGATAGTAGAAGTGGGCACTTATGATGACATTATGATAATAAAAAAAAAACATAAGACAACAAATTTTTTTACACAATTTGATTTTCCTACATTTGTGGAGCATAGCTTAGTGAGATGAATTCATTATCCTTGAACTTAATACAACAAGTAATCCTAGTTCTAGCACATCTTAGTGAAGAATCTTCACTTTTGTACTTTAGCGACTAGACCTCTCACCACTAAATTTCCCCTTGAGATCTTACTTTGTAAAACCAATAACAAAAGGTTTTACAATCTTAAATGCACCCTTACAATAGCGTTCCTCAATGAATTGATAAGTGCTCTAAAAACTACTTAGTACATAAACCTATTTAGGTTTAGGGATGATTTAATAAAAATTAATTGTTAATATTACATAGATTAACTCTAATAGCCTTCCTTCCATGATTGGTCTATTGGTGAGTTTTAATTTCCGGTACACCTTCACGTTATTAGGCCTATAAACTGTTGAAAAAAATATGGTTTGAAAACGGTTGTCTTGCATAACAGAAAATCAAAATTTTGAAAATCAACCCGGTTTGTGATATTTATAGCAATAAACCCTAGATCGAAATCGTACCTACGTTTTCGGATAGAAGGATCCTTGTCATTCCCGGCTTTCAACCAAATGATTTACTCCACTATTCTCGTAACATGAATTGCCTCGAGTGTGGGCTCGATCAAATCAAATCAAACACAAAAACTAGAAATAGTTTTCTTTTCTTTTAGTGTGAAAAAGAAAGTTCTCTTCTCAAAATAGAAACCTACAGAATCATTATTCAGGAAAAATATATTTAATAGTTGAGAAGAAATTCTCTCTATTTTTCTACAGAGTAATAATATCTTAAAGTTGTGTCTAAATAGCCTTATTGGTGCCATCTATTTATATGAAGAGAAAGTAAAACTCTTGTTGAATTGTAAAGTTTATTTTCACTAGAGAAACAACTTCCTACATAAAGTAGGAGTAGGGTGAACGACATCCCTTAGTATTCCTACTAGGGTTGCCGTCTCTCCATATTCCATGTGGGGATATTGGAACTCTCTCACGCTGGGTCAAATTTTGAATACTTCTTAAACTTTTCCACCCAACACTTTGTAACTTGATTCAACCAGATTCTGTTTTTCTATTTCCCAATAAACTTCAATAATTATATTCAATTAAATAATTTTCTCATCCCAATTTTACCCCACTAAAATTATGATGATTTTACCCCTGGTAAAATTTCTGAGAAAATATATTTAATATTTTCCTATTCAACTTGTTCACTATAATCAAATGATTTGTTTTCATTTTCAAACATTAAAATAACTCAAAACATAAACTTAGTATTCGATCATTTTGAGTAATCTATGTTCATTTGTAAATGAATCATTTCTCATTTTCATTTCCATTTCCATTTTGAGAAAACCATATTCATTTCCAATTGATTCTATTTCTCCATTTCAAAGAAATCCATAATCATTTCTGAATGTTTTTCATTTCTCTATTTTACCATTTATATTCATTTGATTAATCATGCAATTCATTTTTGGTTTCAATGAGCTAGCGAAGGGACCAATTGAATATATATAATTGAGGCTCAAATTGTTTATAGTTAAGTTCTAGCTTTTCACCTATTAATTATAAACTCATTTAGTCGTGAAGTCATTCCATTATAGTATCGTGACTGAGCTCTCCCCAATGACATACCATTACGAAAGGAACTTGATTAATGCTCGTCCAGTGACCTTGTCATAAGTGTGTTATCCTCATAGGATATCCTTAATCTCTTTGGGATAATATTCATTCTCCCAATATGATATTATTTTATCTCATAGTAATCGTTATATCTTCCTTCATGAAAAGTCAATTACTATTAAATAGCGATCAAGTCATCCATCACAAAGACGAATGACCTATGACCACGTTTACTTTTTATCAACCATGTAATGCCAATAAGAGGATATCATTTACCCATGTTTCGAGCTATGAATTTCACTGTTGTGAATGACACTATATACTGTTGAAGTCATACACCAAACACACCAACTTTCAGTTCCTTATCTATTTGAACTCAGGCTTTTAGTTGCATCAAAGTGTACGAGTCACGCATGCATATTTCGTCATCCACTCAAGATTTAGGTATGTCACACTATGAATGTCACAAGTGAATAAATCCATAAACGGATTCAGGATCTATTCTACTTGGGTCTTGTCCGATGTATTGTCATTCTGGTCAGTCACATTTATGTCTTTATCCTCTAGGAGTCATCCGCTCTGATGCACAAGACAAAACATCTCCCCGATTAGTCTTTTAATCAGTTTGCTCATTCCCAATTAGACTAAGAACATGTTTAGGTTCACCTACTAATATAAGTTATCTTTCTGTATTACGATCCGACCACGTAATACTACGTAGTATTAGTTAAACATTAAACAACCAATGAGAAACAATTGCTTCCATTTTGATTTACGTGCAAAAAACATGTGAAGACAATATACAAAGTATTAATGTAATTCACGAATAATTTTATTAACCAATCTTTTTGAAAAATTACAAGTGTACTTAAACGAAAATACTACATAATTTCCATTTGATGTGAGTTGTGACACTGATAACAAATTCTTCTTCATGTCGGGCACATGATACACGTTTTATAATTTCACCTTGTGTGGACTGTAACGAGGGATGTGTTGCCTCTGATGCCCTAAGTGTAGTATATTTGTTTTGTATACTTATATTTTTCAAACAAATTGGTTTAATAAAAATATTCATTAATTACATTAATACCATTTTTATATTGTCCTCGATGTTTTTACACGCAAAGCAAAATGGAAACAAATATTGGCTCATTGGTTGTCTAATGCTTAACTAATTGTAACAGCTCGTTTTCAGTGAAATAGAACAGTGGTTTCGGGACCACAAGCCCGAGTCCGAAAAGGATTTTTTAAAATATTATTTTATGGTTTGAATTATGATAGGAAAATCATATTAAAATTTTGTTAAGAAAATTTTACCGATTACATGTTTAATTGATAAAAGGACCAAATTGCATAAGTATCAAATAGATATGGAATTCAAAGTTTTAGGTCCTTATATGGAAAATGGACCATTAAGAGAAGTTAGTAGATAAGGATGATGATTCGTCCATGGGAAATTGAATAAATAAAAGGACTAAATTGGAAATAAAAGATATTAAAAAGATCATAATTAATTAAAAGATGAAAATATCATCTTTTTCATCACCTTTCCCAAATTCATTCCATGGAAACCCTAGCTAAGAGAAAATAAGCGCAAGCAAGCTTTCTTGGTTTAATTAGGTAAGTATTCAAGTCCCGTTTTTGGTAATTTTTATATTCCCGAGATCATAATAACCTAATCTATCTATTTTGGGGATCAATTTGCAAAGTTATTGAGGTGTTAAAGTTTTTCCATGGATGAATGTAGATGAATTATGAAGTTTTATGGTAGAAAATGAAAGGTTGTTGATAGATAAACAACTTTTGTTAAAAGAATTTTGATAAAAACATGTTTAGGGACTAAATTGAAACAATGTAAAATCATGAAAAAAATTATAATTTTTGTGAAATACATGGACGGATGTTAATACATGTAAAATTTGGCTAGGCTTGGAATAAGGATTAAATTGCATGAATTTTATTTTCCGAGTCTAGGGACGAAATTGTCATTAATTAAAAGTATAAGGGCAAAATGATAATTTTGCCTAAGATGTGACATGGATTGAATTGAATGCAAATTGTATTAAATTGATGTTAAATTTACTCATATAGATCAGGATAGATCAAAAATGGTGTTAGATCGTGGAAAAGAAAAAGTATCGGATTAGTAGTTTGCAAGTCACGAACAATTGTCGAGGTAAGTTCGTATAACTTAATTGTGTAATTATATGTTCGAATTGATTTGAATGATTTGTATGTGAATTGTGTATTGACCATGTATATGAAATCTGATCACATACCCGAAAAATACTCGATAAATGTTAAATTCCGTTTGAATGAATGAAATTCGATTGGATACAGGGTTCTGTTTCCTGAAATTGTAGTGTTCTTACATATGTTGTGGACGTACCGTAGCTCAAAAGAACGTCCCGTTACAAGCCCTCTCAAGCTTCCCGTTATAGTGTTCTTGTGAGCTTCCCGTTAAATGCTCTTCGGAGTATCCCGATCGGTTGTGACCCTACATGTATTGTGGGCACACCGTAGCTTTTATGAGTGTCCCATTATGACTCTTTGTGAGCTTTCCGATTAAAGGCTCTTTGTGAGCTTCCCGTTAGTGCTCGTTTGAACTTCCCGTTATATGGCTATCCGGTGCTTCCTGATTAAATGCTCTTCAGAGCTACCTGTTAATTGCTCTTTGAAACTACCCGTTATATTATCCGGATAAGTTTTCCGTTACAAGGCTCAATGAGATTCCCGTTATAGTGCTTGAGAGAGAGCTTTTTGTTTAAGTGCTCATAAAAGCACTCCCAAATATGAATTGACAGATTTATAGTATTGTACACTTCAGGTGTACTACCCAAGTATTCATCGAGATTTCAAATGATTCAATGGGTGAAATTTTGACATGAGAACATGTGAAATCAAAATGAAACTATTATGTGTATATGCATGAAATACTTGGAAACTTGATACCTGATAAGCTCATCCTTGTTCTTGTTATTCATATGAAATGCATGACTAATATGTTTGTTGATGTTATGTGTTAGGCAAATGGCCAAATTGCTTTGGATGCATTTTGTATACTTTCTTTATGTATAAATGTATGGTAAGTTAATTTCCGTTATACGAACTTACTAAGCACTAAGTGTTTACTCAGTTGTATTTCCTTTGTTTTATAGTATTCGGAAGCTCGTAAGGGTTGGAAGCTTGGCAGAGATCACTCACACTATCCACCGGCCCATTTTCGGTACAAATATGAAACTAATTTTGATTAGAATAGTTGATCGAACTATTCTTTACCATTGCTTGAGCATGTTATTCTCGTGGCTCCTCAATCTATGATATTGTAATTTGTTTTCCAACATCATCTACTATTACACATAAGGCTTGAAAATCCCACTCTTCATCACTATCATCTTTTTTAAGAGTAGCGACACTTTCATTGTTGGAAGTTGCGATGTTTCCTTAAACTTTTCTTATCCTACAATCTCAAGCAAAGTGTTAGGACTTACCGTAATTATAACAATTACCTTACCTCCTGCGGGTATTTTTATTCTTTCGATTATCTTGCTTTGACTAGTTCTCTCTACATTTGTCTTTTCATCTATTTTGCTATATTTGTTTATGACCTTGAGATACTTGTACTTTCCTCAATTACTTTGTTGACTTTGTTCTCAAACATCTCGTCTTTTACTAAACACGCTTTTCCTCATTTTTAATCAAAACTTTAGACATTTGATTATCTAAAGCCAGTATGATTTCCTACTTGGTAATCATCAACTCTTTAGACTAACCTCTAATAGCCGTTACAAGACCATTATACTTTGGATTTAAGCTATGAATTATTATTCTTCGTAATCTGGCCTCATTAGGCATTTCATCCAGAGCCAATTTTGCAATTCCACTACTAATAAACTAACTTTGGTAAAGTACTGACTTATCGACATGCTTCCTTGGTTCAAAGTCATTCGTTGGCAGAGTGTCCCACATTTCATTTGGTGTCTCGACATCCTGTATGTGCTACAAATATTCATCATCTATTGCAAAGATTAGACTGAACGTCGTCTTCGCAGACTTAACCTCCCACTTCTCCATGTCATTAGCTTCAGTTGATGCTTTAACCTCATTCCCACCAACTACACTCCACAACTCTTTCCTTTTCAGATAAAACTTCATCTAAAGTGTAACACCCCCTAACCCCAAACCGTCGTCGAAACAGGGTTACGAGGCATTACCGGACATACCAAGCAATTTAAAAGTAATTCTTAAATAAATAACCAACCTATTAAAATAATTCATAAATTGTTATAAATTTTACTAATTGATTTCATTCATTTTTAGAAAAATTTCGGCAGCATTTCTACTTATTTTTACATCAAACCCCCTGCAATTTAAAACCATATCATTTTTAAATATAACCAATCAACCAATTCATTTCACATTCACATTTTCTATTCTAAATATTTCTAATCAAACTCAATCAACATAATATCAATTTAAAATTTAACAAGGTAATAAATAAATCAAAATAGATAAACTTCGTTCATAATAATTCATAAACTTTTAATACTAACATTTTTTTTAACCATTTATATTAAAACATAACAACCTTTATACACATCCTATGTACATGCCACATTACCCAAAGGAAAATATACATCACCAAAGTTATGCTGAAGTCGCGATTAATCTGGATGCTGAACCGGGACCTTTGACTTCTATCGACCTGCGCACGGAAACAACCGTACGCTGAGTATTTCATACTCAGTGGTATTACCATAATTCAAATTATAACAATATTTAAACATGTAATGCATAATTCGTATATACAATTTAAATTCAATATCTCAACAATAGCAATTCATCAACCAATATCATATATCCACAATTTGAGTTTGAACAAATCATGAACCTTAGGTTCATTTCTCAATCTCATTTCACATTTCAATTCACAATTCAACTTTTTCATTTCATTTCAATAGCTCGTTTGACCAATTCGTTCGGTCTATCATTTCATCATTTACCCTATTAACAAAACTCGGACTTTGGCGGATACACGGATCCAACCAAACACACCATAATGGCACCCAGTGCCTCATCGGATAGTTCGAAGCAATAATTGACACCCAGTGTCTCATCGGCAAAGCCGAAGAAAGTTGGTACCCAGTACCTCATCGAATCTATCCGAAGAAATATAGTGACACCCAGTGTCTCATCGACTCGAGGTCGAAGTATCCCTGAACTCTTCCAATCCTATGGCATGCCAACTATATCCGACTCAGCCCGACTAGTTAATAGGGTATTTAAATCACATATAATCTCAATTCAATCACAATTTCTCACATTTTCAATCAATCATTTTTCCACCTTTCAATCAATAATTAATCCCCAAATTCACACATTTTCACAACTCAATACATTTCCATACAATTTAATACCATTCACGATTCGATTCAAATTCATTTCTCGCTTTCAATCAACAAACAATTCAAATATTAATTCATATCAACTATTCAATTTAATTCTCACTAATAATAATAATAATAATAATAATAATAATAATAATAATAATAATAATAATAATAATACTTACCTATTTCATTTACCCAACACATAAATTAAAATTTAACATTTAATAATAAATAACTTGAATTATAGTAATACAAACCGTAAATCTCCCGCTTTAGTCCTCGATAGCTTTCCCTTTTCCTTTTGATGCTGATGCCTCGGGTTCTTTGTTAGCTACGAAAATAATAATAATTTATACTATTAATTTCAACACTAATTATGATAAATAATTAAATTTCTATTCAATTTCTTCATTATTCTCAATTTAATCCTAACTAAATTCACTTACTTTCCTAACTCAATTCACACTCTATTTCTATTCAAATTCCATCCAAACTCAAATTTAACTATCAAAATTTCAGCATATTTTCCTAATTTCGAATTTCTCTCAGTTTTAGTCCCTAAAACATAAAATTTATAGTTTCTTTTACAATTTAATCCCTTATCAATTCCAATCAAAATTTCTATCAAATAAACCCTCAATTCCATCATTTATTCAACATAAACCCTATTCAAAAATCTATTAACTTTCTAAATATCAATTTAATTCCATCAAAACTTTGTTTTAAAACTTCTAAAACATTAGAATTAAGAGAAAAGGGCTAAATTGACTTACCAAATTAAATTTCAAGCCTCAAAACCCTATTTTCCTTATTTTCTTCTTTCTTTCTTTCTCCCTGTTTCTTCTCTGTTTCGTCACTTTCTGTTTCTTTCTTTTCTTTTGCTTTGTAATATCTATTTAATATCAATATTCATTTTACATTTGGTCACACTTATATTTTTACATTTGTGCCAATAGTTTTATTACAATTGTCATTATTTAATTTGTTTACCAAATAAAAATCTCATGATATAATTAATTAATTAATTAATATCTTTTACTTAAATTTTAAGTAAATAATAATTATAATACAAGTGTATATATATATGTTATTACACTTGTACCATCCTATCACTACACTTTTGTCTTAATTTTAACTTATTCCATAATAAAATAATATAATTAATATAAATTACCATTTAAATAAATAATTATAATAATTATAATAATTATATACATATAATACTTATATATATCTTAATTAAAATCTTAGATTTTAAGCGTTTATGCAGCCTCATTTCATATAAATGGCTTAATTGCCATTTTAGCCCTTTTCACTTTCTTTTAATATATAATTAGACTTTCACTCTTTATTCAATTTAATCCTTTTTACTAATTACTCATAATTAAACTAAATTCACCTATCCAAAACCTACTTAAACACACAACTAGCCTCGTAAATATTTCTAATAATTATTTCTGAACTCAAATTACTAAGACGGAGGCCCGATATTATACTTTTCCGATGCCCGCGAATTTTGGGTCATTACATAAAGGCTCCACATGTTGCAATTGCTCTCGTTGATCTTCTAAATTGTGTTAGCTTGCGCACCAAAATATGTCATTAAGGATTTATTAACTCTTGTGCTACCTTAGCTATGTTTAGTCCCAAACCATAAATTAATTCCAGCCCTGAACTGTAAAATTAGTAGCACGTCCTCTTATGAGTGATCCTTGATTAAGCTAGCTCATGTTTGTAATGGTCCCAATCGCTATTTAACTAGCTCCGAGATCACTTATTGCAGCAATTGAAGGAGCAATAACACTAAAGGAGACTTAAGAAAGCATATACTCGACTTTGATTGCTTTCTAACTCACATATACATATGAAGAAATTCATAACCTATTTATAAGCTTACGATCAGATAAGAATAATGATTGATGAAGAAAGATCCATCGAGAGAGAAGTCAATGACTTTAACACATTGTTGTTGTGTCCATAATTTTTTTTAAATTTCTTTTATAGTTATTTCACTGTTTTTTCTATTTGTAAATTTTAAAATTTTTAAAATTTTTCGGATAATGACATCATTATAACGTTATGATCTGATAAGTGGTGAATAATGAGGGACTGGAAGTTGCAATCAACAGTTTTTACACCGATGGATGAAGGATAGAAAACATTATGTCTTAAACATAAAAAAGGAAAACTTTAAAGGCCAAAATAGAAATAAACGTAATATCTTACAAATCTTGAGCAAATCTTTAAACCCGATTATCCAACCCAAGGCTCCAACTTGAAACAAACAACCTGATTTGTTCCTGCACCTTTCTGGGCCGAAGAGCTCAAACCAATGCGCAAAATATATGGGCTGCATTATGTACATTAGCCCATCAGTCGTCAAACATAACCCTTAACCTTCTCTTCTCACCTCTCTATAAATAACCCACATAAACCTTCAAAATAAACCCTAAGTTCTTTGCCTTGTACGACATCCTACTCTACCACTTTCTCTCCCTGCGTTTCTTACAAAATCCTAACCTCCATTTCTTTTTATCTTTTTTTATGCTTTTCTCTGTTTGCCTATGATGGTATTAAATATACTTTGAGAGATTCTTTTTTCTCATTGAAAAAAATCAAATCTGAGGCAAAAAAAAAAAAGAGAGAGGATGCTTTTTAATTCTTGACATTACATTGTGATTTGTTGTTTAGTTTTGATTATCATAAAAAGGGGGGGGGGGTTATCTCTTTATATATACTGTATACATATGGAAGTGATAGGCAGATGATGATAAGAATAGACAGGGACATCTGCACTCCCTTCTGTGGGTGATTGCTGACTTAGTCTTAAATGGGAATCTCTCTGATGCTTTATCTTATTTCTTTTCAGTTACCCTGCTCTTTTTGCTAGTTTTGTTCACTAAAGTTTAAACTTGCTTTGTTTCATAGTTACGAAGATGGGTTTTGATATGTATAAAATCTAAAAATGGTTTCACATCGATTTGTTTTGAATTGGAGTATAAATTTTGGTAAGAGCTCACACTGTTCCGCTTTTTATATATTTTTTTAACTTATATATTTGTATTTTTTTGGGAAAAAATTATCACACCAACACCCAAAATATTTATATTTATAAAAATATATGGGAGTGATAAAATTGTTTTATATGGTATGAAATATTACTTATTATCTAAAGTAAAGAGTATTTAATAATTTTATTGCTGCGTGAGCATTGAATAAATTATATATTTGTACGTAATAAAATTATTTAATTTTTCACTAATACGTTATCTTTTAAGAAAGGAAAGAGGATTACTTAAAAGGAAAGGTTATGATTCGAAAATGAATTTGGCTTCATCCAATATTATATTTAACTTGATCTCAAATCAAAATCTAAAAGCCTAAACTCATTCATCACCTAAGAAGACCTAATGAATTATCTTTACAACATTAACATAACTCTGCGCCGGCACCTCTACTCTCAAACTCTCGTTTCTCTTTTTTATTTGGGTAAATTATATCATATGTCAAATTAAAATAATATTGTTTCTATTTTGGCCATTTTAAATTTTTATTATTACTCTATTTAAGATAATTATTTGAATTGGCCAATATTATAAAAAAATTCTTTAGTCCATTAATGTGTTATTAATGTGGCATTGTTTGACTTTTGACTAAAGTTTAAGGGCTCTTTTATAATTAATTCAAAGCATTTTGTTTGGTTTATTTGCAACATTAGAACCACCAATCTTTCTCACCACTTATCCTCAATGCACCATCTTTATTGCTCCTCACTCATAGGAATAATGTTTCATCACAAGGGTGTACAAAAAGCATTGGTTGCATTTTGACCATCGTACAAATTACAATCGGACAAACTTTAGGCCGGTTACTACTGGTAAGTTGTAGGTGAAGTTGGACTAAAAAACACGAGTCGTCATGTAAAGAACTTAGGGTGTTGTTGGATCTTGCCTAGCAGTTGAGGAGGTGACAAATTTTTCAGTTCCGGTGTGTTTAAATGATCAATCTCATATATTGCAAAAATGACAGTATGTTTACATTTTATAGACTATGTTTAACAAACTAACTAACTTGTATATAACTGATTTTGCTAACAACTAATTCTGCTAACTACTAACTGTCTTAACACTCCCTCTCAAGTTGAGGGTTGATATATATCTATAACCCCTAACTTGGACACTAAGTACTCATGTTGCTTGATGCTTAAAGCTTTTGTCATCAAATCAGCAAGTTGCTCAGCTGTCCCAATATGTTGCATTTGAATTGTTCCATCCTTGACTTTATCTCGTACAAAATGACAATCTATTTCTATGTGCTTCGTCCGTTCATGAAAAACAGGATTAGCAGCAATTTGCAACACTGCCTTACTGTCTGAAAAAATCAAGGTTTTCTCAAATTTACTAGGACTTACTTCCTTTAATAAACCATTCAGCCATACAACCTCTGCTACAACCACTGCCATACTTCTATATTCAGCTTCTGCTGATGATCAAGAAACTGTAGTTTGCTTTTTTGACTTCCACGAAACAAGTGATTCTCCAATTTTAACACAAAAACCAGTCACTGACCTCCTAGACATGGGACACGAAGCCCAATCAGAATCACAAAAGGCAACCAATTGTGATTTGCTTGCTGAAGATAGTAAAATACCTTGCCCAGGATTTTTCCTTATGTATCGTAACACCCGAAAAGCAGCTTCTAAATGTGATTTTTTTGGTCTGTGCATAAACAGACTCAAATATTGAACCGCAAACATTATGTCTGGTCGTGTATTTGTCAGATATAATAATCTTCCCAACAGCCTTTGATACATCGTAACATCCGTGACTAAATCATCCCCATCAACCTTTGTTTGTACATACTCATCATATTCAATTGACGTAAGTTTCTGATTCTGCTCAAGCGGTGTACACACTGACTTTGCATCCCCTAATCCTAAATCAGCTATCAACTCCAAGGCATATTTTCACTGATTCAATATAATTCCTTTGTTTGATCTCATCACTTCTATTCCAAGAAAATACTTCAACACACCTAAATCTTTCATCTTAAAATTTTGATGCAGAAGCAATTTTAACTCATTTATCATACTAACACTACTGCCTGTAATTAAGAAATCATCAACATAAATGAGCAAAACAAACATGTTACCTCCATCCCTTTTCGTAAACAAGGAATAATCATGTCTGCTCTGTACATATCCTCCTCGTATTAAGGCCTCGGTTAGCTTCAAATTCCACTGTCGAGAAGCTTGCTTCAAACCATATAATGACTTACGCAGACGACATACACGAGACTCCCCCTGGCTGAGAAAATCAACCGGAAGCTCCATATAAACTTCTTCAGATAAGTCCCCTTGAAGAAAAGCATTGTAAACGTCCATCTGAAAAATGGGCCCATCATGAATAGCTGACATGCTGATCACAGTCCTAACCGTGACATGCTTAACCACCGGAGAGAAAGTATCATGAAAATCAATCCCCGCCTTTTGATTATACCCTTTACCAACAAGGCAGGCCTTAAAACGCTCCACCGAGCCATCAGAATTGTATTAAATTTGTAAACCCATTTGCAACCAATGGGAATAACACCAGCAGGCAACAGAACCACCTCCCATGTACCGTTAGCCTCCAAGGTTTGGATTTCTTATTGCATGTATCAACCCACCGGGAATCCAAGATGGCCTCATCATAAGTGTGGGGTTCAATTAAAGAAGAAACATTGGCAGCAAACAATTGAGTGTGATTAGGCAAATGAGAAGAAGAGTAAACACTAGCAATAGGAAACAAACTTGTGGCATAAGAAGTGAACGATTGATTGGGGCAGACGTAATACTTCATCCAAGTAGGCAGCTTAACAGACCTTGTAGTACGTCGTAAAAGGGATATCAGAAGGTACAGGAGCCATAGGAGAAGAAGATTCGGGTTCACAAGGTAAAAAAAGGGAAATAGGTATAGAAGAGAAATGTTCAAGTTGAAGGAAAACAGAAGTGTCAGCATCAGGAAAAGATAAGAATGGTTTAGTAGGAAATGTGAAAGGAAATACCGTTTCATGAAAGACAACATCTCGGTTCACAAAAAAAGTTTTGGTTTCAAGACTGAACAATAAGTATCCCTTTTGTACAAGAGAATAACCCATAAACACAGACGGAATAACCTTAGATGAAAATTTATCATGATAGCTAGGAGTAGTAGCATAAGCAAGACACCCAAACACTTTCAGTCGAGAAAAATCAGGAGCCTTATGATACAAAAGTTCAAAAGGACATTTCCATTTCAAGAGAGGAGTTGGAAGACGAATAATCAAAAAACAGGCAGTTAAAACACATTCGCCCCAAAATTTACTCGGCATGTGCGACTGAAATTTTAAAGATCGAGCTATTTTAAGTAAATGTCTGTGTTTTCGTTCAGCAACTCCGTTTTGCTGCGGAGTGTGAACACAGGAACTCTGATGAACCACTCCGGACATAGTAAAAAATTCAGTACATTCATTATTAAAAAACTCAGACCCATTATCACTACGAACAGTTTTAATCGTAGTAGAAAATTGATTTTTAACAAAACTAAAAAATTGTTTGAGACATATAAACGCATCACTTTTATTTCGTAACAAGTACACCCAAGTCATACGTGTGTAATCATCAACAATTGTTAAAAAAAACCTATGACCACTATGAGTAGAGACTCTATAAGGTCCCCACAAATCTATGTGAATAAGGGAAAAAGCAACAGTAACACGAGAATGATGAATAGGAAATGGAAGTCTAGTTTGTTTAGCCAGTGGACAAACAGAGCACTTATGAATACTGTCAACATTTTTCATTGTACAAGAAAAATGAGGAACCTTATTGAGTCTTAAAACAGATGCATGACCAAGTCTATTGTGCCAAAGAAGAGATGAGTCTGTAGAAGCAACAGCAACAACAGAGGAAGGTAAAATTGCAGAAGTCTGTTGAGACGGATCCAGGATGTAAAGACCACCTCGTACTTTACCAATCCCCCTCATATTTCCACTGGAGCGATCCTGTATGAGACAGAAATGGGGATAGAATGAAACCAGACAATGAAGATCATTGGTAAGTTTGGAAACAGAAAGTAAATTATAGCGAAAATTGGGAACATAAAGAACTCTTGTTAATGAAAGGTTAGGCAAAACTGTGCAATTTCCAATATGAGTAACCGAGACTGAAGAACCATCTGGAAGTTGAACACTCGGTGATTCTAATGCACATGCAACAAGGGATTCCAAGAGATGAAGGCCCGACAATATATGATCAGTAGCCCCGGTATCAATGATCCATTTGTTACCAATATCCACCATACTTGCTATACTGGTAGCAGCTTCAATCACAGCAGGTTCCTTGTTTAGCAAATGTAGAATCTCATTATACTATTCTTGTGTAAACACTGGCGCTTGTGAACGAGACCCACAGGTGTAACACCCCTTACCCGTAGTCAACACCGAAATAGGGTATGAGGCATTACCAGAACCCATACGCTTGTAAACGTATTTAACCGAGTTATAAATTTCATCTCAATTAAAATTTTCAAAATTATTAACATGCTTTTATAATTTTTCATAATATATCTTCAAAATATTATGATCATAATAATTAGGGCCTACGAAACCCGATACATACTATGCAATTTAATGCTTCATTTCCATTTCATTATTTCGATATTTCATGTACCATCATTTTCATGAATTTTGTATGCATTACAGGTCATAGTTCATTTCAAATTCATGTTATCTCACTTCAAAACTTTACCCATTATATCATTTAAATATCAATGGTTACATTTATTTTAGATCAATACCAATAATAATTCAATTCCATATTTTCTAATACCCTTATTATTTTCCATATTTATCCCGTTGAATTTCTCAAAATTGATGGATTTTCGAGGTACACTTTTAGTGTACAATTCGGTCCGTCAATTCATATTCATGTGCACATTTCCATTTCAAAGAGCACACTCCATGAACCTCATCCTTACAATGGATTACCGGTCGAGCTAAATCCCGCAAGATAGCACACTCCATGAACCTCATCCTTACAATGGATTACCATCGAGCTAAATCCTCGTAATATAAACTCATAGAGTATTGTCGGGATTACCAGTCCAAAGCTAAATCGCAATGACAATTACTCTAATGAGCTTGGATCCAATTACTACCCGAGCTAAATTCAGACCCTAATTCGGATTACCCGTCCGGGCTAAATCAATTTTCCACATATTATTCGGGAGGGCTATATCAAGATCACCCGTCCAGGCTAGATCTTTTTCACACATATTCTTCGGGAGGGATATATCAGGATAGGATCACTCGTCCGGGCTAGATCCTTTTTACCGTCAATTCCTTTTCAGAGATCCATCGAATTTTCCTTTCATTCAACCGAGATTTATTTTCTCTTTTCATCCAGAATATCAATACTTCATCAGTTATCATACAATAAACATCCAAATCATATTCACATCAATAACAAACATTTCAAGCATTTAGGAATATAATTCAAGTCACACGAACTTACCAGGCTAAATTGTAAAAATACTAAAATACAAGAGCATTTTGGTAATTTTCCATTTTCTTAATTTTCTACCCGATCTTGATCTAAATTAATTTTTCATTTTAATAAAACAACTCATTTCATGCAATTTGATCATTTTTGACATTTTTCCAAAATTGCCCCTAAAGTTTTACTTTTATTCAATTTAGTCCTCGAACCCAAATCATATAAATTAACCATTTGTAATGCAAATCCATAATATTCATACATTTATTTTCCTCCTCCTCCTCTCCATTCCACATCCTTAATTTATATAACATGCTTATAAGTAATATTGTCTATAATTTTCACTATTTTCTTGTAAATTTAATCAAAGTTGTCCATTTGAGTCATAGTCACTAAATTATTTTTATCTTGAGCTACAGAAATCCAAATTAAGATCCGTTAATTTTCTCTAAAACTAGACTCACATATATTCTTGCCATAAAATTTTCAGAATTTTTGGTTCAGCCAAATGGTACAGTTTATTCTTTAAAATTTCCCCTATTTCACTGTCTGACAGTTCCGACCACTCTTCACTAAAAAAGAATTATCTAATTGTACAGAATTCGGATGATGTTTCCGTTTGTTTTATTTGAAAATATACTCATCAAATATTCTAAAAATATAAATTTTATCCCATAATTATTTTTTTACAATTTTTAATGATTTTCCAAAGTCAAAACAGGGGAACTCGAAATCATTCTGACCTTATCTCACATAACCTATTATATCTCATAATTTATAATTTCATTGCTTACACTGTTTCTTCTATGTGAAACTACACTCAATAAGATTTAATTTCATATTTTATTCATCCTATAATTTGATTTCCACAATTTATGGTGATTTTTCAAATTTAACCTACTGCTGCTGTCCAAAACTGCTTTAGTGCAGAATATTGATTACTAAGTCTATAACACTCTTATTTTCTTTTTTACACTATTTCTCAACACTTTCTCTTATTTTCTCTTCACTAACATATCAAGAACATATAACTTTATATAATAAAACCCTACATTAACATCAATCTCACACTTTTCAATAATATCAAACTCAAAAATATATTGAAATCATGATGTTCTTACCTTGCTCAATTGACTTCAATCTTTAACTTGATTTTCTCTCTCCTCCAGCCTCTATTTCTTGAATCTAACTTGATATTCTAGCTCCCCATAGTCTTTTTGTCAATTTTCTCTCTTGGTGGCAATGAAAATTTCTTTGATTTCTAAGTAAAAATGGTGGATTTTTGGTGAAAGGACCAAATTGTAAAGAAAGCAAAGCTTTCTTTCTTCCCCTCTTCTTCTCACGCTAATGCATGCAAAAATGGTGGGGATGGCTACTTTTCATCCTTCCTTCCACATATATATATACTAAATAAATTAATAATAAAATAATATCATTTAAAAAAAATCAAATTAAAATATTAATAAACTAATATTTATTTATTTATTAATCTAAAATATCTTCAACATCATCATTATCTTCTAGATTTCTCTCTCTTCTAATTGACCATTTTGCCCTTTATGATCTTTTAAAATTCCATCCTTGAGTCATCACTTAATTTGGTAAAATTGTGATTTAGTCCCTCAAACTTCTTCACCTTTTTTCAAATTGGTCCTAATCCATCCATTTTTCTTAGTTTCTAGATTATTCCACCCTTAAAATATTTACACAATTGGTCCTTCAACTTTTTCATATTTACACTTTAACCCCTCAACTTTTAAGTATTTACTCTTGGGTAACAAAACTTTTCTCAGTTTTGCGATTTAATACTTTCTTGAATTAATATGTTATAATTTACTTCCCAATATTGCCATAACTCAAAATTACCCCTTTTTAGCACTTTATTTCCTTATTTTACTATATTAGAGATATTATCTTACTTTCCTTACTGTAGAAATTTTCGGGGTATTACAACAGGAATCCATGACTTCATTGCTACAAGCAGAATCAAGAGCAGAAACACTATTTACTGCAGAGGCAGAGTTACTGTTCACCTTCTTTTTTGTAAACTTAAAATCTGCAGGATAACCGATCAACTTGTAACAGGTTCCCTTTTATGTCCTTTAACCTTGTAGTGATCACAAATGCCAGTAAATCTTTTTTTCTGTACCATCTGAACTGAAGAAAAAGGAACCAAATCATCCCCAATATTACTCGAGCTATGCTTCCTATGCGACTCCTCTTGCATAATCATCGAATACGCATGATTCACAGATGGTAATGGACTCATCAATAGAATCTGACTACGCACAGTACTATATGACTCATTTAATCCCATAAGAAACTGAAATAAATGCTGCTGTGCAATGTGAGTACCATTCTGCCTAGATTGAACACAACCACAAGAAGATGGAGGTACAAGCGCCTTATACTTGTCCCAAAGCAACCTTAACTTGGTAAAATAGGCAGATATGGAAACAGTACCTTGTGAATATGTGGTAATTTCATGATGCAGGAAATAAATTCTAGAACCGTCGACCTTTTTGAACCGTTCACTAAGATCAGTCCATACTGCCGCTGCATTGGATGCAAAGACAATCCCTGCAGAAAGCTCCTTACTAACGGTGTTCAGAATCCACGAGAGAACAATCGTATTGCACCTCTCTCATTGATGACCCATTTCCTCCGGTAGCATATCTTTAGAACAAGTTCCATCCACAAACCCCAACTTGTTCTTCGCCAGCAACGCAATTCTCATTGTTTGGCTCCAGACGTTGTAATTCTCGACACCAAACAATTGATGGGCTACTAACAAAGTACCCGAAGTATTCGAAGGATGAAGATAACATGGATGATTGAAGTCAATAACAGACTCAAAAGGATTTATCGACTCTGCTGTTAGAAGGACAGAAAAAACAAAATACCCACAAATAGAACCACCGTAGACGCTGGAGAGAAAAAATGAAAAACGCCCTAATTTGCCAACCTAATTCCACTGGACCAACCGAATTTGGGCCACAAAATACCAGCCCAATTAACTATTTTATGAAATTAGAAATCTACCACACAAAGTAGACTTATTTTCAGAAAATCGACTGTCGTAGCTCTGATACCATGTTGAAATGATCAATCTCATATATTGCAAAAATGACAGTATGTTTACATTTTATAGACTATGTTTAACAAACTAACTAACTTGTATATAACTGATTCTGCTAACAACTAATTCTGCTAACTACTAACTGTCTTAACACGGTGAATAACTTAAACCCAATATCCGTAATCTTTTTTCGATCATATTTATTGAATAGTTTGGATTTTTCACCACAATTTAAGAGAATCTTTTCAATTGGGACATGGTCAACGTCTAGGACAAGGTGAAAGAGAAGCAGCAAAGAGGCCTAAATGGTAAAAAGCTTGGGAAATGATTGAGTAGCAAATGAGTTCTTCATGGATTTAGTACAGGATCCAAGGAAGGAAAATATATTCAATCTTTAAGAACAAATGAAAAACCAAAGGAAACCTAGAATTTCCTTGCTAGAAAAGAGCAAATATTTGAGAGATTAAGAGAGAAAACAAGAAACTAGCTAAAGAAAAATAAAGGGGACAAAAGCAAAAGAGAAGAGCTTTGAAATAAATTTACTTATGAGGCTTTGCTAAAAAAAATGACAACACTTTTACTCAGCAAGTGATTATAGGCTTAAGGCTCAATTTTAGGCCCATAGACGTGTAATGCTTACACTACCTCAAGGCCCAATAGCAAGGTCAAAGACAAAGCAAATCAAAGTAAAATTGAACGAGACCATACAAGACTTCGTTACAAAGGCCCGATAGTTAGTTAAGTTAGTTATTTGATAAGTTGTCATGCTTAGTTAGCATACATCCAATCCTATTAGGATTAGGAGACTAGTTAGGGATTGGGAAGCTATATAGGGTGTGTTGTCCCCTATTCATTCATTGATCATTCAATTTTGAGTTAATGAGATTTTCTTTTTCATTTGAAGAATTTGTCTTGAGTTTTTTTTAGAAGAGTTTAAACAATTTTTTTTAGATCGCGGGAATCATTTTCAAGTTTTGTCTTGCCAATGAGTGTTGCTTGGAGGGGAAATTTGAGTCGTTTGAAAGAGATTGTGGATTTGTCTTGTTTCCAAGGCTCTCCAGGATTTCTACACGCCACTCTCATTTTTTCCATCTCTCTTCTTTCTTTTCTTTCTTTTTTCTATTCTATTATTTTTACTTTGAACCTAATCTTTGATTTTAGTTAAAAATATATTTTAAAAATGATTTTATGTTATTTATAAATATATTTTATTTAAAACTTAATTCTTGTTTAAAATATTAAACTATGTTGGTAAATGTATCATGTTTAATATTTTAAATATTATTATTTTAATTTCAATTTTATATTAATTTAATATATTGGAATAATAAATTTTAAAAATTTAAATATAAAAGAAAATTTTATTATTTAATTAAAAAGTAAAATTATTATTTTTAGTAATATTTTAACCAAACAAACAACATTGAAACATTATTACTCTATTCCATTTAATTAATCAAACCATGTATACTAAAATCTTATCACACACGTATGCGTGTAAAAATTATAAATATAGAACATAAATGTGTATTTAAAATAGCAAACAATAAATAACGAAATATATGGCTTGAAACTAATTATTAATAAGAATTACACATGAAATATGTATGATACTAAATGTTAAAAAATAGATTTAATTTAAGAAAGTAATAAAGTGTGCATAATTAAAATTAAAATGTATAAATATATTAAATTAGGGCTTTAGTTGAGTGGTAAATAAAATGTTTTATTAGTGCAATTGGTTTTGGTTCAAATCTCATCGTATGAACATTTTTATTGGTTTTTTAAAGAAAAAAAACTAAAGTACTGTAACACCCCTTACCCGAGACCATTGCCGGAGTCGAGCACGAGGCATTACCTAACTTAACTTACTAGTTCGGAGCATAAAAATTTGCTTTTTAAAAAAAAAATTAATTCACTCACGTTCATTCAATATGTCCCTAAAAAGAAATCTTGAGACCCTAAATCATACAATAGAAACAGTTCGAGTCCAAACCGGGAACATTAATAATTTTTCAAATACTAAAACAAATTGAAACAATTCATTTCATTATTCACAATAAAACTGTCTACCTGTGCAACAGTTACTAATTTAATTATAATTCAAGTTACGAAACTCAAAATTTAGATTTGTAAATTTTTCCTGAAACTAGACTCATATATCTTCTTACCATAAAATTTTCAGAATTTTGGTTTAGCCAATTAGTATAGTTTATTCTTTAAAATCTCCCTGTTTCACTATTCAACAGCTTTGATCCTCTTCACTAAAATTAATTATCTAATTGTACAGAATTCGGATAACATTCTAGTTTGTTTCTATTGAAAAATAGACTCACTAAGGAATCTAGACATATAAATTGTAACTCCCAATTCTTTCTGTACAATTTTAATTATTTTCTAAAGTCAGAACAGGGATTTCAAAACTATTTTGACCCTGTCTCACTTAAATTAAAATATCTAAAATATACAACTCTTTTGCTTACTATATTTCTTTCATGTGAAAATAGACTCATTCATCTTTAATTAAATATCTCACTCAGCTTCTAATTCAGTTTCCACCATTTTTAGTTATTTTTGAAAATCACATCAATGCTGCTGTCCAAAAACTGTTCCATTGCAAATTTTTACTCTTTTATAATTTCTTTGCATTAACTATCATTTAAGCATACACAATACCAAAACACATTCTTATATAGCCAATTCAATAGTTAATCATTATCAAATATTTACTTGCTACTTCTTAGCCATATCATAAGAATACACACAAACTGACCAACTCCCTATACATGCCATATAAATCAAAAAGTTGTTTAACAAAATCTACCGGAGTAAATCTGGATAGTGTGATCGTTGATGTAGATCTGATCCTCCAAAAATATATATATGTCAATCTACAAGAAACAATAAACACACACAAGTAAGTTTACAGAAAGCTTAGTAAGTTCATAGGCTCATAATAAAATCTTACCAAAATTTCACTAACAACATTAATAAACAAATAAAAATTAAACATTTCCTGCCAACCACAATCTCAAACAATGAATCTATCCAATCGAGCTCAATATCAGATGTCAACTTCTATTCCGACATTTAGCTTCAATTGCACTTACAAATACCTGTCAAATTAAGGATCGTCTTACGGAATTGAGTACATCGTTTGCCCGGTGCCACAATTTGCTTGAATATTTCACAAGGCTATAACTCAGTATGATTTTCTTCACGGAAATACCCTACCTACTTTTCACGACTCAGTATGGTTTTCTTTATCGAAATACCATACCTACTTTTCACAACTCAGTATGGTTTTTTTTACCAAAATACCATACATACTTTTCACAACTTAGTATGGTTTTCTTCACTGGAATACCATACCTACGTTTCAAACTTTGCCATGGATCCACCATGGACTTATTCGTCAATTCATCACTGGTTTTCGAACGTATGTACTCAATCCTGCATATCCTTTAATTTGAACTAACAATCTCATTTTATTCTCATTTTTACCATAATCATAACTCAACAACAATATATAGATTAATACATTATATCATTCCCACATTAAAAATTAATCATAAAAGTTCAGCCGTATGAACTTACCTGGGCCAATTCGTAGAAGTTGTAAAAGTTCAGAAACTAGTTCGATACTTTCTCTTCTCCGCGTTTATCTTCGGATTCTCGATATGGTATAAAAATATGAGAAACCAGCTTGTTTCAGACCTCCTATGGCGTTTTTGCTGATAAATTATGAAGAAATCTCTAGATTTTTCACTTTTATCTTTGTTTTATATATTTAATTTGTAAAATTTCCAATTTTGCCCTTATTTCTCCTTACTTTCATGCTGATTTTTCTTGCCCAACCGTCCAGCCCATATAATTTGGGCCTAATTGTATTTTAAATCCCTCCTTATTAGTCACTTAAGCTATTTAATCACAATTTAACAAATTTTACACTATTTTCAATTTAGTCCTTTTTAATTAATTGACTATCCAAACGTTAAAATTTTCTAACGAAACTTTTATACTAACTCAATGACACTCCATAAATATTTATAAAAATATTTATGGCTTGTTTTATGAACTCGAGGTCTCGATGCCTAATTTTAGACCCAATTTACCTATTAAATTCTTTTTAAATCACAAAATTCAATAAATCACAAAATCCACTAATTCAAAAATTCTTCTAAATCCACAATTGACCCATAATTATTAGTTTATTAAATTTTAAGACTCATTGGTCGATTTAGTGATCTTGAATCACTATTTCTAACACCATTGAAAATTAGGTTGTTACAAGTACCCTCAAATACTATAACTTAGTTTAATTAAGAAAGAATATTTTCGTAATTTAACAATTGAATTAATGACCCGATTGTGGGTGACCTAGATAATACATATGATATCTTTTACCTCATTCCCACCAAATTACTATTATTTTCTTACTCTATCCAAATATAGTAAATCAAAATTCTAAAGTGGTGAAAAATTTATCCAATCTAGAGAATTGAGATGGAGTTTTAAACTTTAAAAATAGAGTTAAGGGTTGACAAAAGTATATAAAAATATAGTAAAATATTAAATAAATAACATAAGACAAAATTTAAAATTTACTTATAGAGTAAAAAATATATATTGTACCAAAATACAAAGTCTGACATTATTGATGATACAATTAGATAATTATTATCCAAAAAGGAAAAGAAAGGGGACAAAGGCAATGTCAAGTTGCCGATTCCCATACACATGGATAAATTGGCAAGTGGGGTCAAACTTTGATTAGGAAACCGAGTAATCCACGTCAGTTCCACGCTTATTTGACTCCTTCCGGATATTGATTGCTTGCTAGGTCATACATATTCTCCATTCAGATCCCACACTGTTTTCAACTACAATTTTATCTCATATAAATTATCTTTTAAAAACTTTTAAATTATATAATACATATCTCTTTTTTTTCATTTGTAAAATTCAAAATATTAGGTTAAACTTTATTATTAGTCCTTGTACTTTATGAAAGTCGTGAATTTAATCATGTACTTTAATTTGATAAATTTTAATACCTGCACTTTTCGAATTTTAAAACTTCAGTCTTCACTAAACAATAATTGTTAAATTTATTAAATTTTTTATTTTCAAAATCTAATGCAATAAACATATTATCATATATATAATACGACGTCAGCTTGTTATTTTCATACATTACTTACTACAATCCCAGTTAATGAATTAATGATTGTCATTTATGTCAAGATTGAAATTTCAAAACTCAAACAATAATTGGAGAATATGGACTGAGTCCACAACTTGACACATTGTACAAGAGTAGTATTCGAACTTAACCAAACAAATTTAACTACTACTGTTTGAGTTAGGACTAAAATTTCAAAATTCGAAATGTACATGGACTAAATTTAACCAATTCGAAAAGTACATGAATTAAATTTGATCAAATTAAAGTACAAAGACTTAATCCACAACTTTTGAAAAAGACAAGGACTAATAGCAAAATTTAACCTTTATATTATCATGTATTAAAATATATGTTTTTGTTAGAACATTTTTAGTCATACTTCTAATATGCAAGTATGTTGCAATAGACTTTCTATTTGTTGTTTGCGTCTGGCCTAAACCAATTTTCATATTTTGAGTGTTGCTTATTTTTTATGTGTAAGATATTTATTGAGTGATTTTTGTCACAAATTTTATGCAACGAATTAGGAATTTTTTATAAGAGGAAACTAGCATAATTATGTAGTTTTGAGAGTCCTTGAATTATAGGACTTTATGTTTTTTTTTTGTGATTATCCTTTGACTTGAATATGAGACTTTGTAGGAGGTTATTTGGAAAGAGATCTAGATTGTGGAGGATTATTTGGAAAGATATTGAATGTGAGATTACGTAGGAGTTTATTTGGAAAAAAGTTTGTTCCTCCAGAGCGGTGTCGATTGGAGCTAATATTGGAAGGCACTATTTTGTCTATTTTGAAAGGCTTTCTTTGTGCCTTTTGCGAGAGCTTATTATACACATATTTGAGTGTGTTTATTAGCTTTATATAGGGAGATTTGGGTGGAGAGTGAGTGCCCACAATGTAATACCCTGAAAATTTATTACAGTAAGAAAGTAATATATTATCCTTGATATAGTAAAGTAAGAAAATAAAGTGACAAAACAGGAAATTTTGAGTATTTACTCTTGAGCCACAAAACTTTTCTTACTTTTGCGATTTAGTCATTTCTTGAATTAATATATCATAATATACTTCAATTTAACACCCCTAATCCGAATCCGTCGCCAGAATAGGGTTACAGAGCATTATCGAAATTTATAAATCAAACGGACAGAAAATATAAACATTTCATATCATATATCATTCATGTCAAGAACTCATCAAAATCATACATATTGTCCCTTATATGAGCCCTCAATGCTCAAATTACGCATGAGAAACAAATCGGGACTAAATCATAAACTCAGAAAATTTTTTAAAAACATTTAACATTTTCAACACTACAAGGGTCACACGCTCATGTGGTCAGGCCGTGTGGAAAATTTAAGCATACTGACTTATGCAAATTAAAAGGTACAGGGGACACACGATTGAGACACACACCCGTGTCTCTACCCGTGTGGGCGAAAATAGACTATTTTACAAGCCATATTTCTCACCCAATTTTGTGTCAACCTACAATCAACTTTGTACATATCTACAAACCATAATTAGCCACCAAAAACAAGTCAAAATCAAGCTTTAAAAATGCACTTTTATCTAACATTTTACCTTTCACCATACAATCATAAACCAAACCACACATCAAACATTTAAGACAAATATGCACCAAACTAATATGTGCCAAAACACAAGCTAAATAAGTGGCTAGTATTAACAAAACTCATATAGGCCAACATTAACCAGAATACCTATACATGTCATTAGAACCAAATCAAAACATTTAAAAGTACCGATAGAACCGATAGATTGTGTGATATAACTCCGACAAAATTCCAACCCGATCGAGCTTCCGATAATCTAAAAAGTAAAGGAAAACAACTACGTAAGCAACGAATGCTTAGTAAGCTCGTATAAACTTTAATCATATTAATTCATTTCAAATATGAAATCTATATGTATCAAGAATAAACCAATATTGATACCACAATACTCATGAAGCTATATTCATCAATTCACAAGGTGAATAAATCCACAATATCACATATACATATCATCCCAAGCATAGTAGGATTTTATATAACTTTAACTTTTCCGGATTTCTTTATTTTCATTTGCATTTAATTACTTTCCACACTTATTCCATATGCATGGCACACAAGTCATAAACATATCATTCAACTATGGTCACAAGTTAGTGCATTTAACCAAAGCATTTTTCAAATTGATCACATGATAAGTCATTTCATAATTTAAAACCTTACCACTTTTTCACGAGCACTAGCATATTTTCACTTAAATACTTACTAATTCAATACATCTTATAAATAATCATATTACCATTCAACCAATAGCTTGACACTTGCCTAAACATCAAGCAACAACACTAGTTAACATACTTACACATATTACATATAAATTCAAGATTGATAAACTTTTTTTTCTTGACATGCCACACTTGAGTTTATTACTAGTCTCAACATACATAATTTCCTTGTTGCATGTGATTAAAGGGCCAGTTTTAAAATCCTTTGTGACTATGTATATTTCACGTTGTTATCCTTGAAAGGGGTGACAACCAAAATTCGATAACACCCATATTTCACATTGATGGTGCTAGACCCCTATGATGATTTGACAACCCCTTAAATTTGATACCCATAAATATCAAAATAACCTTAAAACAATATATTCTAATAAATAACTTTTGGTTATTTGCATAAATAATAGTAAAAAAACACTATATTTGGGTAAAATAAACTACACTCTTACGAGTTCCAAGAGCTTATTTTAACAAAAGCAAATGAATAAAAGAGAAGAAGAAGTAAAAACATAATAATATTTTGATTTCATCCGATGTGAATGGAACATTAAAAGACACTTATTATTAATGTATGTTATATTTATTACAAATTTTGATACATTAAATCGTATTTTTTAATGTTATATTTAATATTTTATTATAATTTTTGGGGATTCACTCGTAAAAGGTTGGATACATTTGAAGTAAAATTTCAGTTTCTATTACAAAAAAATTTAAGGTGTTTGAAGTACTTAAAAGAACAGTTGAAACTTTACGTGAGACAAAAGATTTTGGTTTTGTGTAAATTTGTGGTATGTACATTCACAGCCACATGAAAACCAAGTGGGGTCAAACAAAGACTAGGATCCCACTACATCTACTCACTGCCACGGCATCTGGGACCTGCCTCTTTTGTTCCGTAGCTGCTATGGTAATCTATGTTGTTATTTATTGTTATTGTTATTAAGGAGAAATTTATCTTTTTTTATTTTTTTATTTAAAAAATTAAAAAAAATGTTTAATAAATAAAAATAAAAAAAGTATTCTTCATAATGAAAGATATTGCGTGCTCAAGTGCACTTACAACTTTAAGAAATCTACAAAAATTTCAGACTCAATTCAAATAATTATCTATGAAAATGCTTTTGCCATCAAATTAAAAAATAATTTAACGGTAAAAGCATGTAGATATTAATTTTGAAGTCTGTAGACTACTAGTGTTTATTAAAAATATTTGCTTTGGTACGAAATACACTAGAGGTTTGAAATAAGTCATGAAAACCTAATAATAGCATAGTTATTATTTATGGTGCATTTTCCTCTCATTCTTACTTAAAATTAATGAAAATTTAATTATGTTTAGATTCAAGTAAAAGTAAGTATTTTGAACTTGATGAGTATATCAAAACAATTATTGATACAAAAACAAAATTGAAGTACTGATTTGAAAAAGAAAAGAACCAAAAACAGATCCCAAGTTAATGTTTTCTTCCTTCACATCCATTCCACCAAACATCTTCACAATGATTTTAAATTTATTCAATGTATCTTTCGAATTTAGTTTTAATTTAAAATTACAATTAAACTCAGATTTATCAGTTAAATCAGTTTCCCAAAGGTTTAAAAAATAATAAAATCAAGGTAGAAATATAAATTCAATTACTCATATTTGTTACCTCTACACTTACCTAGTTTTAAATAAGCCAAAAAATTGCCGTAAAAATAGTAAATCGTCTCCAAAGTGGCCTCTCAATGCCAATGGAACCCAATAAATGCTTTAATTTTCTTTCCTTGAAGGAACAGCACAATAATGCTCTCGGTTGGCCTCAACCACCGCCGATTATACTATCGAACACGTTCAATCAATATGATTACATTTAATACATATAATTTATTATCATGTACACATTGAAAACAAAAATACAGGACACATCAATAGCAATCATTGTAGCATTTGCAGGATTCAATTAAAAAAAACACCCAGAAGCCTGCTTATGAATAACCCAGCTAATAATGATAATGATGTATAAAAATGGGGAAATTGAGATCTTCCAATATCAAAATTGGAGGGTGGATCCATTTTTATCCACTTCCATAACAACACTCTTAGATTTGTTTCATATCAAAACCTATAGCAGAGCACCCTCTTTTTGGAGCATTATCCGATTATTATCTGCTTTGTTCAATATACCAGACAGTTCCATGGTTCTCATGAACATGGAATCGTTCAAGGAAGGTGATTGTAAACTACTTAATGACAATTCACCAGCTGATACTAGTTTCATCACCTCAGACTCATCCAAACCTTTGGCAGGGCCAAGGCTGCATTCATCCGATCCGTGATTTGCCAATGCAGCTTTGAATTTCTTGATCTGCAAACATAATATATGTCAAACACTTACTAATACGAAATGAATGAATGCTATACCGAAAAGCTTACCGTAGCATTGGTGCAGCTGAAGCTGCTGACTCGCCCTTCAGCACCTTTATAGAACCTAAAGAAGGGTAAGACATGAATATTGAGACATTGACACATCTTCTTCAGTTCTTCATAGTTAACTTCAAGGAAAATCGCATTTGGATTCTGTTCAGCCAGTTGACAGATCTGATACAAACATAACCCAACCACCAACAAACCTTACACACACGGAAAATAAACCAAGACATTTTTTTTTTGTTAAAAATCATACACACAAAAATACCTTAGGATGGAGGGCTTTGCAACCACCACAACCGGGTGAATAGAAGTCGATAATGACCAATCGATCACCAGCATTTTGTAAGGAACATACAAGTTCTTGAGCAGAGTGGATCTTGACCATGTTGGGTTTAAGATTTTTTTCCCACCATCTCATACATCGGCTCACACAGTTTGTTTCAGCCTGGGAAAAAAAAATCAATTGCTTTAAACATCAGCTTCCAGCCCAACCTATTAAAACAAAATGAACCCAGAAAAGAAAAACCTTTGAAATCCAAAAGTAAAGCAAGGTTTTTTGACATACTTGAACCGAGAATTTGTTTTCAGGTTTGGTGGTGCAGTTTCTTGAACCATTCTGATCTGGGACAACAAGTGGTTTCCCCCAAAAATCAAAGGTTAAAACAGGAACCTTTTTTGATGATGAAGAAGCCTTGGAATCTACAGAAGTGGATGATGTCGAAAACCAGGAAGCTTTGTTGGAGTGGGAGCTCAACATAGTCTCATTGAACCCAGAAAAATATGAACCACACTTCAATGAAGTAGAAGCCATTACGCAGTTGTCAAAATGAACCAAAAGTGAAGATTTTGAACAAAATAATGTGCTCTGTTTTTGCCCCTCTGAAAGTTGGGATGGTTGAAGAGAGAGAAAGAAAGAAGGTTGAAAAGGAGGAGGGGGTGTTGGTGGGGATATAAAACGGGAAGTGAGTGGAGTGGGGTCAAAATGATTTGGATTTAAGGTTATCCAATTTGTTTTCCTTTTCTTTTTCATTTAAAAGAAAACCATAATCCAATTTGTTTTGTAGTGATTGAGAAATATATAAACCAAATATTTTGAGGATAATCAGAACTACTTCTTTTTAATGTTTAATTTCAAATTTTGGATAACATTCTCCAACTCTTTAAGGAAAAATAACTATCCATTTGCACTACAATTCCCAAACTCTATTTTTGCTTTTAAATGCAGCTGCTCTGATTTCTCAACATAATTTCTCTCCTTTTCTTAACCTTCCATCCAAATATAAATAAAAAATTTTCATTTTAACCTCTCAAAATAGGATAATAATAAATTTACCCTTAACTTTTACATATTATATCAATTTAGTTATAATTTTTTTTTAAAATTTACAAATGGTGATCTTAATTCTAAAAGAATTAAAGGAATATATAAAATACATAAATATTTTAAAAATATAATAATAAATTTTAATTTTATATAATATTAATATTAATATTAAATAAAAATAATTATATTAGTGTTAAATAAAATAAAATCCCCACTTAAAATAATTTTGTATTATTATATTTTTTAAAAATTTACATATTATTATATATTTCTTTGAATTTTTAGAATTATGACCAAATTGAGACTATTCATAAATTTTGAGAGTTAATTTTTTAAACTTATAACTAAATTGATATAATATGTAGAAGTTAGAGCTAAATTTGTTACTATACCGATTTTTTTAATTGCCACGTCAGCTTGTCATTTGTGATTTTACTGAGAGTGACCAAAGACCGAACTATGTACCATGAGTGCTTAAATTGTAAACTTTTTATTTCGAGTGCCTAAAATAATTTTTTTTATAATTAACCGACTATTTGTGTAGTTGACCCCATTTTATCCATTATTAAAATATTTTTTGTTAGGTTATGAGACAAATCAGCGGTAAATCTTATCCATTTTCAGATGATAGTTTAACCATTTGATTATATCCCAAAATCAAAATCATAGCTCAGTTACTTCAAACAATTTTATTTTTATTTTTTGCAATTATCTAAATATAGCTTAATTCATAATTAAATTATCTTATTTTTCTAACTTGGAACTTTTTTTTATCTTCAATGGTACTTAAACTAATTTTTCTCACGTTTGTATCTTCATTAGTTAAACTTGAAAGTCTATTTAAAAAAACTTAACCCACAAATTAGTATTTAAACTATGCATTTCTATCATTCTCGTACCTAAACTTTTTTCCATTCAAAGTATCTAAATTTTTTTCCCAAGGTGGTACCTTTGTTAGTGCAATAATTAGTTAAATCGTTAAGTCTATTTAAAAAAACAAATTAAAATTGACATGTGATAGAAAAATAACAAAAGCATTATTTTTCTTATATTTTTTTCATTTTTTTCTTCATGTAAAACCAAAATGATGGTTGAACTAGTTAGACCGCCAATTCTCGGTTTGATCGTATAAATTATAAAAAATTCATAAAATAAAAATAGAAAAAAGAAGAAGATAAACTCAATTCAAATGGTTTTTATAGCTTGCTTCAATTAGTTTGTATCGATTTGTGGGTCAATTGAGTTCAACCCTTATCTCTAAACCAATACCTTAACTAGCTCTTGGTCTAGCCGATCCAGTTTTGAAAACACTAGTTTTGATCGGTGAAATAATTTTTTCAACCCCATCAAGTTAAGCAAATAGGCAGTGAAGTTGAAAACAAAATTAATTGCCAGCGTTTAGACCTCAGGAGGGAAAATTTCGAGCAATGCTGGTATTGCTAGACATTATAAAGGAATAAGAAAGGAAAGAAGAGAACAAATGTAAAAGGAAAATAAAATAAATTTTAAAAATATTTTTTAAGTTTATATTACGTGGTCATTTATTATTGGTTGGATTTTTTTTCTAAAATGGGTACCAAAAGAATTTGGTAATTTTAAAAATATTTTGGTGTAAAATGGGTAACAAAAGAATATTTTAGGTACCACTTGTGATTAAAAAATAGTTTAGGTACCAACTTAGAAAGAAAGATATAGTTTAGGTACTAATTTGTGGCCCTTTAAAATAGATTTGTCGGTTTGACAAACTATTGGACCAATGGACGGGAAAGAAATGTAGTTTAGGAATCCTTTGTGACCGAAAAAAAAGGGTTAGGTACTAAGATGAGAAAAAATAGTATAATTTAGGTACCAATTTGCCATTGCAGCCAAACAACTATATTTTATAGGGGTTATATGTAGCTTGCTCCCTTGAACTTGTCCAAAAGTTCCTAACTGGTACCTAATTTTTTTTAACCTAGTTGGTAACTGAATTTGTATTTAGTCACCCAAGTGGGTGTCTCCTCACTAGCATTGTTAATTTGTGTTGACTTGACACTAATAGCCAATCAGATAGTGATACGTGATAGCCTCTCAATGTGTCATGTGATGGACATGAGTTAAAAATGTTACAATTTTAAAAATATATAAATTAATAAAAGGAATATATTTTTATATAAAAAATGAATCTAAACATATGATTGTCCGTCACGTGGTATATTAAGAGGATGTCATGTGTCATCATAAGATTGGCTATCAGTGCCATTTGTAAAAATTTAATCGAAACAAATAATATACGAAATAATTAAATAAAACTATAATATTTTTAAAACAAGCGTATCGAAAAATTTAGAACAAAACTTGAGAAAATTGAGAGAGTTGAGAGTTTAGAGAGAATAGAGAGAGTTGGATTTGAGTGAAAAGAATGAAAAATTGTTTGATATTTATAGAAAAAAAAGTTACCGTTGGCCCTTAAAAAATTTTATCGTTGCCAACGTTCAAAAAGTCGTTGGGGAAATGATCGTTGGAGCTGAACGCGCTTTCACACACATTCTCCTAAAATGACATATTTCTTTAATTTAAAAAATATATATAAAAAACGAATTAAAAAAAACTTATATCTTTCTAACTTAGCAACTAAAGAAAATAAAAGTTCAGAGATATTTTAGGGTAAATTACACATAAAAGCCCTATTTTTTAAAAATTTACCGAAATGGGCCCGATATTTTATTATTTACCGGAATGGGCCATTTTTCCCGAAATCGCGTCCACGTCAGCGCGATGTCAGGGGATGTGTCAGCAAGTGGTGTCCACGTCAGCGCGATTACTTACATGGCAACAAATCGCGTCCACGTAAGCGCGATTTCCTGACGTAGAAGCAATAATTCATGAACAATTTATGTTTTTTAGCTTGGAAAACTTTGAAAGGCCATAACTTTTGGCTCGGTTGTCCGATTGAGATGATTTTTTTTTTGATTTCGAATAACTTTTCGAGATCTACGTGTTGAAAATAGCCAAAGGCTGTTTGCCGCTGTTTTAGTAAAAAAAGATCCTTTTTGCCTCTAAATTTTAATTTTTTTGGTTTAAAATTGAATTTTAAAACATTTAAATCATTATTTTCCTTATTTATTTGAAGTAAACACCGAATTCTTTTTTACAAAATTGTTGTATTATTTTTTTTTGATTTGACACGTGTATGGAATAGGTCCGATAAATCATTAGAACGTAAGTAATATAATTTAGATAATAACAGTATTTTTATAATATGTCGATTAATTAGTTTAGCTTAGTTGGTTAAGATGCTTGCTTTTTCCTTTAGTACCTTGGTTCAACTCTTGTTGGTAATAATTTTGAATCTTTTTGTACTTGTTGCATTTATTTTTTAATCAATTAACTCTTCAATATTACATTAATATATATTATTAGTACAATAGTATAGACGGATTGACAATTTGAGCTACAATATTATGAATATTAACTACAATACATAATTTGAGCTACATATTACAGTAATACATTAATATGTATTATTAGGGGCAAAATACGAAAAAAATTACACATAAAAGTCCTATTTTTTAAAAATTTACCGAAATAGGCCCGGTATTTTATTATTTACCGAAATGAGCCATTTTCCCCAAAATCGCGTCCACCTCAGCATGATGTCAAGGGACGTGTCAGCAAATCGCGTCCTCGTAGGCACGATTTGTGTCCACGTAAGCAAATCGCGCTGACGTGGACGCGATTTGCTGACACGTCCCCTGACATCGTGCTGACGTGGATGCAATTTCGGGGAAAATGACCCATTCCGGTAAATAATAAAATACCGGGTCCATTTCAGTAAATTTTAAAAAAATAGGGCTTTTTTTGGTATTTTGCCCGATATTTTAACCTAAAATAATGTATGGGGTACATAGGCAAAACACTAAAAAAAACACATTTTTTTAAAAATTTACCGGAATGGGCCCGGTAATAAATTAATTACCGGAATGACCCAATTTTCCGAAAGCGCGTCCACGTCAGTGCGATATTAGGGGACGTGGCAGGAAAACGCTTCCTCAAGGAATGTCTACTCGAAATGTCTACTCGAAATCATTTTTTTAGGACCTACTGTAGCAAAAGCGCGTCCACGTGGGAGCTTCTACTTAAAAACCCTAATTTATTAAATTAGAGTAAATTAAATTAAGTAACCCTAAACCCCAAACCCTAATTTATTTGAGTTTTTACTTAAAAACCCTAAACACTAAACCATTAACTAATTTATTAAAAATTTATAATTAATTTACTCAAGTAACTCTAAACCCTAATTTATTTGATTTTTCCTTAAAACCCTTAACTCTAAACCCTAATATGATTTTTAAATTTTTAATTAAATTACTCAAGTAACCCTAAGCCCTAATTTAATTGATTTTTTCTTAAAAACAATAAACACGAAAACTAATCCAATTTTGAAAAATTTATAATTAATTTAATTGACAAACCCTAAATCCTAATCCCTTATTTATTTAATTTTTTCTCTTAAACCCTAACTCTAACCTAACCCTAACTCTAACCTAACCCTAAACCAATAACCCAAAACCCACTGTAGGAGACACGGGAAAAACGCTTCCTCAAGAACGCGTTTTTCTGCCACGTCCCTTGACATCGCGCTGACGTGGACGTGCTTTCGCGAAAATAGGACTATTCCGGTAAATAATTATTTACCGGGCCTATTTCGATAAATTTAAAAAAAAAAAAACTTTTATATGTAATTTACCCGGGGTACACTAATCCAATTTTGGATTAGGAAAATACACATAGCGGGACTCCCAAAGCATCATTGGCACATATAGCAAATGTTAAAATATTCTTAAAGAAAAAAAAAACTTAAAACCTAAATTTTTTTTTTTTGTGGGGATCTGAATGGAGACAATTCAAGGGACAAATTATGGAAGGAAAGAAAGAAAAACAAACCCTCAAATTGAGCATTTTTTAATCAGAAAATTATTTTCTTGTCTAGGCTAGCTAGTGATAAATTTTAAAAGATTTTACGTTTATAGAATTATATATATATATATTAATAATTCATATTATATAAATAGTAAAATATTTTATATATTAATGTGTTTTGATTAATTTTTAATTTTCTTTTGGTATCATATTATAAGATAGGCCAAATATTATATATAAAAAATAAAATCTTGATTGGGAACTAAAAGTTCCAAATCAGCCACATTCGATGAGACAGAGGAAACTATATGGTATTCTCTGTGAAAAAAGAAACACTCTCTTTTGCCAAAGATGAAGATAATGTCAGGTTTATTAGTATTTTAATAAAATTTCTATTTCTTTATCTCATCTTCGTTTATCACAGAACTTTAACCACTCATAGCATCTCACAGCCACATGATTGTAATTAGCATTGGATGAACAAAAAAATTAATGTTCAGAAAGTCTGATTGTGTGTATCATAGTTGTTCGTGACTAGGATTGATTTTTAAAAAAAGAGTTAATTTTATTGTTTGAAAAAGAAGTAAAATATTTTACATCATAATTAAATTTAATAAAATATCACCTTTAACAAAAATATAATGCGGATGGAATCTAAAAATTTAAATAGAAAATATATTGAAACCATCTTTATTAAATACGTAACCAATTAAATTTGTTGAATTTTAGTTACAATCAAAATTAATTTTAAATCGATTGAGTCTTAATTCGATTTGCATAGGTATCGTTATCAATGCAAAATGATGTGGTTTCGAGTGTGTTGAAGTGTATTATCCTCCTATTTATGAGTTGAAGAGGGACTATGGGTAGTTCTAGATATTGTATCAAAAAAATAGATATGATCAGAACTTATAATAAAACTTGAAAAAAAATATATAATTTTTATTCTAAAAATTTTGGAATGTGTTTGGTTAAATAAAAGTTACATTTTCCGAAACATTTGACTATACCTTTAGTAATGTAAGATTGTTTTATAAGTTTAGCTTATTTTTTAAAGATTTTATTTATTTTGGTCCATTAATTTAATAATTTCGTACATTTTGGTATTTATATACTTTTTAAAAAAATTGATATTTACTCGATAATTAACTTCATTTTGAGTTTTCAATTTAGATTTCATTATATTTATTTTCATGTCATTTTAATAGTATATCTACGTAGATGATTGCTAACATTATACATTAATTTTTGAGAGAGTTTATAAATACAAATACAATATAATATAATTATAAATACATGCCGAATAATTATAAAGTAAAATCAAATTAATGTAGAGTATAAAAAATAAAAATCATAATATAAATAAAAAATTCACACAGAATAATTACGCATTTATACATAATAATTAGTCAACAATCCTAAAACTTTCATACATTAATAAATTAACAATGATTTGATTTTACAAGTGAAATTAATAAAATTTTAATTAAAAATATCTCCTTTTATAATTTCAGAATTTGCAATGGATAGAAGCAATTGAGATTAGGATAGGGATGCTGTTGCCATATCTTCACATGGGACTAGATTGAAACAGTTGAAGAACAATAGAAAGAGGATTGTAGTTAGCAGAAAAAAGCAATCCTTTTATCCACATTGGATAAAAAGATATTGAGGTTGAAACCCATGCCTTGACCACCAAGGGACTGCATATGGATATTTATTTTAGGATTTTGGATAAATAAATGTGGGGCAGCTTTTAAAGTATTGCCCACGGATTTTGGGATTTTCTTCACATACATATTATACCCATTGTTTTGGAACCCTAGTTTTGCTAACATTGACTTTGAATTTTTAAACCAGTTTTTGCAATATGTGTTTGTTTTATAGTTTTAAAATTATATTAGTTTATTTTAGTTTTATATTATTTTAATAAAAAGATACATAACTTTATGATATATTATAATTTTAAAATTATATTCACCAACAAGTATTGATAGTAAGATATATTATGTTTTCAAAGGAGAACAATGTTTAAATCTTAAAACAACATTGTTAGGAGGGCAACCATGAAACCCGAACATTTAAAAAAATATTATATTAATTTATTTAATTTATCATCTTAATAAAAAGGGTAAACTATGCCTAAAGTCACTAAGCTATTAGTAATTTTATGTTTTTATTACTCAACTTTTAAAAGTTATAAAATGGTCACTGAACTATTTAAAAGTTTTCATTTAAGTCCCTAGGCTGTTAAAATCAATGTTGTATAGCATTCTTTGTTCACACCGCCTGTACCAACTGAAAATTCTCATTCCCCAATTCTCTTCTATAGTTCAATTGTTTTTTCATGAAACATCTTTGAACATCACAAATCTACAAGCCAAAATCCAAACAACTTTCTTCTCCGATCTCCAACAATGGCTGTCAAATCGGTTTGGATCTAAGGTATGTTCTTTCACTCATTGATGGGTATTGATCCACTGTACTAATCATCGAATAGTCTCTTGGAGCTTGCTAGCTGGACTTTAAAAAAAATTAATAATGACTTAAATAAAAACTTTTGAATAGTTCAGTGACTATTTTGTAACTTTTTGAAGCTAAGTGGCCAAAACGTAAACTTACTAATAGTTTAGTGACTTTGGGTGTAGTTTATCATAATAATAGTAAAAACTAGATTATGACATATCCATAATGTAGGTGAAACAAATTTATAAAAAAAAATAGCATGAAAACTAAATGTGGTTTTATTAAAATGGTAAAGTTGAGATAGTGACAACCAAGTTATTTTAATTTCAAATATCATAATTCCCATCACGTGTATGTATTTTTCTAGATTTATCAAAATATAAAGACAAAATAATATTCGTGGCTTTGTAAGTGGAATGAGATTTTGATAATTTTACAACCATGATAATATGTGACACTAACTCAGCCGAACACATTACAATAGTACTAGATTTTGTCACATCCATAATGTGGATGTTAAAAATATTTTATTTTTTGGAAAAATTTTAGAAACTGTCGACTTCTAGCAGTTCTTTCAACGAAGATGGCAAGGAGAGGATTGTCAGAATAAGGAAGTAGATTCAGATGTGGTGATGGTGGTAGAATTGGACTCAGATTCACCATTATCATGGAAGGAGGGGTTGTTAGGGAAAAGTTCTCGTGTTTTGAGAGAGAAGAATGGTTCATCAAGCATAAAAGAAGATGATGATTTTACCTTCATGGAAGGAGACATTATGAGATCCTTTGTGAATGATATCCCATCAATTAATTTCTCGGAGAGAATTAATTAGTTGTTAATTAAGGATATGGCTTTCACAGTGGTAGTGAAGCTCTTAGGCAAGAATATTGGGTATGCAATGCTTCAAAACAAAATCTATGCTTTGTGGAAGCCAACTCAGCCTTTCAATTTGTGGTTTTGGAACGTTCGAGTTCATGTTATTTGATTTGTAAGGAGATGGAGATTAGGGAAGAGCTTGAAATTGTTATTTATCACAAATAAATGCTTTAGAAGCAGAAATCCCGATGTGAGTCGCTTAATTTTGGACATTGGAATACTAAGTTTTTTCATTATCGCACAATTCAAAGGAGAAAGGCTAATCGTATCATCGCCTTGCGAAACCAATTAGGGGATTGGATTTATGATCTAGATGATATTTTTCAAGAGGTAGTCAATTTTTTCCAAAAGTTGTATAGGGAACAGTCGAATCCTGGGGATTTCCTCAAATTAAACAATGTGATAAATTTTTTTTGGGGAGAGCAATTTCTAATGAGGAAATTAAGACTGCTCTATTTGATATGGCCCCTTCAAAGGCTCTTGGTAGTGATGGTTTCTATACCTACTTCTTTCAGAATTAGTGGGATGTTACTGGGGATGCTATTTATGATTGGGTTAAAGGTGTCTTTAATAGAGACTCTATTTATCAAGAGCTTAATAATATACTTTCATTGTTCTTGTGCCTAAAGTTCCTAATCCTGAGGAGTTTTCACAATTTCAACCTATTAGCCTCAGTTCCGTTTTATACAAGCTTGTTATGAAGGTGCCAATCACTTCCGGATAATCTTCCCAAAAATCATTTCTCATGAGCAGATTGATTTTATTGTGAGAAAAAATATTTCAGATAATATTCTTATTGCCCAGAAGGTCGTGCACTTTATGAAGGCTAAGAATAAAAGGTAGATGGCTGTTAAAATAGATCTTGAAAAGGCTTATGGTAGGTTATAGTGGGATTTTATTGATGCTTCCCTTCAGGTTGCTGGCATATCGAAGTTTCTTAGGAAAGTGATCATGTCAGCAGTTTTGAACTCTACAGTGTAGATTTTGTGGAACGGAATTTCAACTCCAAAGTTTAAGCCTTTGAGAAGCATTAGACAGGGTTGCCTATTATCCCCCTATCTGTTTATGCTATGTATGAAATGGTTAGGACATGGTATGCAGTCAGTCATTTCTAGCAGCAAGCGGAGTCTTATCAGATTATTTCATTCGAGACTTGATTTATCCTACTTGTTCTTTGTAGACTACTTGGTTATCGTTTCTAAGGTGGGTTTGAAGCATGCTTTGACCCTTAGGGATATCTTTAAAAATTTTTGTGGTATCTTTGATCATCGAGTTAATGCTCGGAAAACTATTATCTTCTTTTTTAGAAAAGTGGACATTGATCTTAGTGATATATTGAGCAACCTTTGGTTTCAAAAGGTACATAATCTTGGTACCTATTTGGAGGTGTTGTTATTCCATGACAGAGTTATTTGCTTTACTTTGAGGTTTGTGGTGGAGAATGTGCGAAGTAGAGGTGCTCATGGGCGGGTAGGCAGGCCCATAAAAAATTCGGCCGGGTCCTAGGCAGGCCCGCCCATCTGAAATATGAGCTGAAATTTTGCCCAGGCTGCCCGAAAAATTCATAAGCTCGGGCCTGCCCGTCCGCCCATTTTTTAAAAATACCAAAATTTATTTTAAAATTAAAAAAGTATTTTAAAATATTTTAAAATTAAAAAATTTAAAAGTATTTTAAAAATATTTTAAAATTAAAAAATTTAAAAGTATTTAAAAATATTTTAAAATATTTTAAAATTAAAAATAATAAAAAAGTATTTTAAAATATTTTAAAATTACAAAATTTAAAAATAAATATATTTATTATATCGGTAGGGCCAGACCAAAAAAGTGGTGCCCGAGGTCTACTTTTTTAAATGGGCCTTTTTTGCCCAAGCCCATATTTGGGCCTATATTTTTACCCAAACCCTCCCATATTTGGTGGGCGGTCGAGGCCAGGCCAGCCGCTGCCCATGAGCACCTCTAGTGCGAAGTAAACTAAATCAAAAGGACGTTAAGCAGTTGTCACTAGTAGGTAGAATTAGTCTTACTCAAACTATTTTTCTTTCTATCCCTAACTATTTTATGCAGTCTATGTGGATTCCTAAAGGTATATGTGACGAAATTGAACACTTGGCAAGACAGTTCGTATAGGGTTCTTCTAATGGTGTAAGGAAGATGTCACTGGTTGATTGGGATTTTCTTTGCCAACCATGTTCTTGCGGTAGCCTCAGGTTTCAGCACATAGAGGATCAGAATTCCTCTTCTTTTTTATTATTAAAGTTTGCATTTAATCTTGTATCCAAAGATGATAAACTATGTGTAATAGGCCCAATTTGCCCAGCTCGTTAGTAAAATAAACCAAATGATAAAATAAAATAATAGTCCAAAACCATAGTGTCCAGATTACAAACCAAGCTAAATTAAGCCCAAACCCGTTTACAAAATCCAAAAATCCCTAGCCCAATACCCTAGCCCAACTAGCCTAAACACCCAATGGCCCAATGGCCAGCACCTAAAGACAGTTAATAGAAAACCCTAGGCATTCAGCCCTAGCACGAGCGCCGCAATAGCAACCTCCAGCGCTGTTCTCCCACGCCACGCACGCCTCCGTACAGCTGGCCTTCGTACGTGCTACGTCTCTGACACCGTACGCCGTACCTGCACACAAGCAACAAAACAAACAAACGCACACACGAAAGGAGCAGCAAAAAAATGACAGAAAAGGGGCAATAAAGGGGATTTTTGGGGATTTTCTTTTTCTTTTGATTTCTTTTTTTCTTTCTGTATTTTTGGCTATAAAAAGCCAATACAAAAATTGTAAATTTTTACGCATATACAGAGATTGAATGAAAAAGAAAAAAATATTCAGAGAAAAGAAAAAAATATATTCGAATAGGTGATTCGCCATTTTCATTTTTATTTTTTTTCTTCTGCATTTCTCACTGTTTCCTTTTGTTATTTTTATACAAAGAAGAGAAAAAAATAAAAAATGGAGATGAGCGAGCTTACTTGGTGGCCGATCTTCATTCTGCTCCGTCGCAATCGGAGTCGGATGGAGAATGGAGGCCCGAAGCGGCGTGGGGAGAAATCCTTAGGTTTAGTTTTTTTTTAGTTTTTTTGTAAATGTCTGATGGTTGTTTAGTTTAGGGTTTTATTTTGGCCCTCACGTGATGTATGAAATGACGCCGTTTGGAGTCTGATCAGTGACTCTAAAACGGCGCCGTATTGACCCAGATCCGTGCGCGACCCGACCTGCTCCATGGGGGATCCGCGTGTTTTGATTAATGGGTTATTTACAACCCCAGTCCATCCGCTTTTCAAATGCGCTTCAATCCAATCCTTTTATTTCTTTTTAGATTTAATCTCTCATTTTGTTTTTGTTTCATTCTAATCCACATTAAAGCGCTGCGTTTTGGGCAAGGGATTATTTCCCTTTTTGATCCTTAATATTACGCGCGCGTTTCAACACAGCCTTTGGACATCTCGAATTGCATTTCTCATCCTTTAAATTTGGTTTTACTTTCGATTTAGTCCCTTTTTTTGCCCTTTTTTATTATTAAATTATTTTTATTATCCTGGTTATCATCATTATTATTAGTATTATTATTTATATTAGTTTATATATTTATCTTCATTTTTTATGTATGTACATTATTATATAATATTATTTTAGGTGTTAACATTTATATAAGATATTGTTTTATACATATATGCAATTATATTAAACTATTTTGATTATATACATGTATACATAACATATTATTGATTTTATATTATATCTTTTATTTATAAATACATTTTTAAAAAAGAAAAAACAAAAAACCTACTTTAATATATTTTGCTTATTTCAACTTTTGTATATTATTGTGTATATATTATCATTAAAATTTTCCTTCCACATGTACTATTTATTTAAATTAATATATGTATGTGATTTAATTCATTTTGATTTATCTTTTATAGTATTTATTTTGAATGTTGATATTTGTGTTTGCATGATGTGTGTTTGATATTTTTGCCCGCATATGTATTATATTATTTATTCGTATTTATTGGTTATCGATGATTATTAGTATACTTTAGCCTATTGTTTTGCATTATATGTTAACATCCCATTGCATTTTTTTTAATATTCGGTTTCACTAAAACCCCAAAATCATTTTTATTTCATAATTTTAAAAAAAGGGCCTAGCGTTTATAATTCTCGAGAGAATTGTGCCCTAACTTACTGGGTTCCAATTTGTCTCGATGAATTAGATAGCCATGTGTTTCTTTTATTAAAACACAAATAAAAAGCTCATTCTCGGGAATTCAATATGTTGTGTCCTAACGTATTGGATATGACATGTTATTTTCTCGAGACGAGGGTTCTTCTAAATAAAAAAGGCAATATTCGATATTTAGGAATTTTGTGAAATTGAACCCTAACTTACTGGGTTTTGATTTTTCATTTGACCCAAATAATCAGATATCCTTCTCAAAATGCATAGGTTTTAAAGGTCGAAAGATGAACATAATTTTGAGGATTTGAAATATTGGGCTCTAACTTATTGAAGTGTGACAATCTATTTCCTTGAAATAAATGAGTTTCATCCTCCGATTCGTTTCATTCAAATTTTTTATTTAAAAGGATTGTATTTTTAAAATCTTTTCAAAATTTCCACTCTAAGACATTAAATAATCAATTCGGTACCAATTTTGGGCGTATTGAGGGTGCTAACCCTTTCTCGTGCGTAACCGACTCCCGAACCTATTTTCTCAAAATTCGCAGACCTAAAATCATTTTTTTGGTGAACCGGTCACACCTCGATAAAGGATCGGTGGCGACTCCAATTTTCATTTTTTTGGTCGACAACTAAATTTTTGCTTTCAAAAAATGGCACTATGGGTTCGGGTTCTCCGAGAAAAATACAGGATGATGATGAAGGTACCCAAAAAGATAGCGTAAGGAAACTGTTTAGCTGTCTGGAGAGCCATTGTTAAGGTATGGCCTTTATTGCACGAAAACTTGGTTTGGTTAGTGAGAACTGGGAACTTTATACATTGTTGGAAGGACCCTTGGATACCTAATTTAGGTCTTTTGATTAACTATGTACCTACTCATAAAAACCCCATATCGGATAATTTGTTGCATGACATGGTAACTAGAGATATGGCTTGGAATCTGGACTTGTTTAGAATATGGTTGTTGAAGGATATTATTACAAGAATTGTTGGTATTCCCCCCTCTGCAGTCCTTTGTAAGGGAATATAGAATAATTGGATTGGCACTTCCATTGGGGCTTTTTAAGTGAAAAGCGTGTATAGATCACTTCGAGAGAGTTCTTGGCATACTAAAAATAGATGGTGGAAGGTTATTTGGAAGTTTTCAGGACCTCAATGTATTTAACTATTTTTATTGTTACTCTCCAAACAACACCTTCTAACAAATATGGAACGATTAAGGAGGGGTATCATTCAACATGGCTCGTGTTTGTTGTGTCGACATGGTGATGAAGACTGAATTCATGTCCTTAAGGATTGTCCGGCGACTAGCGAAGTGTGGTGTCATCTCGTACCACTGGAACTATGAAGCATTTCTTTTTGTAGGGGGTCTAATGGAGTGGATGGAGATGAATTTATTTTGCTTGATCTAGTTACCAGATGTGGGTAGTTTTTGGGCAAGTCTTTTTGGTATAATCGCTTAGTGCATATGGAAGAATAAAAACCTTTTTATCTTGCAAGGAAAAACTTGGAACTCCATTGAAACTATTAAGTCTTCTGTGAGTCGGGGAAAACAATATTTCTTAGCTCACACAGGTAATTCGACAGAACATATTGAAATTGCTTATGATTTTTCCATGACAAGTAACTGGATTCAACTATACATTGATGAAATTGTTAAGATGAGTGTGGGGGTCGATTCTTGGATTTAATTGATATTTGGGGGTTTGTTCCGCTTTTTATGCTGAACTATAGGACATTCTAGATAGTTTGGCCCTCACCCAAGGGAAGGAATATCAGAAGGTTGTGATCCACACAGACAATCTAGAAGTAGTCAAAGTCATTCAAGATATTCATTTGGCAGTTTCTTCTTGAGCTTTGTTACGAAGGATACATATAAGATTACAAGATATACAACATTAGAGATAAGGCACATTCCCAGGGAGAGGAACTAAGTCGCAGATTGTATGGCAAAGATGGCCACGACAAGAAGTACAAATATGCAAGTGTTTGAAGACATTCTTGAAGATCTACCACTTGTTCTTGAAATTGATAGAATTGTCAATTTTCGATCATGTTAGTTTAATACAGTCAGAATGTTTTCCATACAAAAAAGATTTCTCTTAAATTTATTTAATAATGAATATAGGTGAAGTGGTAATAAACTTTTATTATAATACTATTAAACACATGTTCGATTCTTGAATTAGTAATTTGTAAATCTTTTGTTTGAAGATGATATATAAGTATGGAAAGGCAAATCGTCATCATAATAATATTAATTATAATTTAAAAGAATAGGTATTTCTTTAATTTCATGAATGGTTGGTGACCCAATTAAGGATGACACCTACTTAGTAAAGTGCTTATGTTATATTTCTTCAATTTCATTGGCATAATATATTTTTGGTATAAAATAAAAAAAAGTAAATTATTTTAGGTCGTATTTAATCAATTTATGACTAGCAACAACAGTAACTAAACAATTTTCTATCACACTTGTAAATATGTGGTACCTAGTAATAGGAATAATAAAGAAATAAAAAGTTGAATGATTCAACTTTGGAAAGAAAAGCCCACGTCCAGAGTATATTAAACTCAAACCTCTATCCTTTACAATATATATCTAATAAATAAATATAAAACTCCTTTGAATAATAAAATCATAAATGAAGCTATATAAAATTTATGGTTCTAAATAAAATTCATGTACATTATTTTATTAAAATATATAAAATTGAAATAAGGTATTAAAAGATGAATACCTTTTATATCTGTTATTTTTTATTATATTTATATACATATACCAATTATGAAATTTATCTAATATATGAAATATTAAAATTTAACTTTAATGAGTTTTAAAATTGTAGTTAGTTAAACTTGTAAAAATAAGGACAAAGTTGATCTATATTACCAACCTCATGTTAAATAAATGGATGGGGTTTCTCATTTTAACGAGGCTTTGGGTTTGGACCAAATGAGATGGCATGCTCTGCTTCCTTTGTTTTCTTCTTTCACACGCCCTTCCAGTCTTATTTTATGGTTTTTAAATATTATTTGATAAATTTTCCAAGCCAATAAAATCCTTCAAATCCTACTCCTAAGAAATCTATTGCATGTGGTTTTCCAAGAAAACAGACCGGCCTGCTTCACAAAGCCCAAAGTCATCCATGTCGCGTCATCACCTTTCCTCCACATTCTCAGACATTAAAAGTGACTTTAGTGGGCATAGCAACACAATTAAGCCTGCTGATCAACTAAACATACGATACTGCCATTAAAGCCACCAATGTCATCAAAATATTCATCCCAAATCTATACAAATTATTCAGCCTCTAACTAATGGGATGGAAGGTCACCAAGAAAGGGCAAATGGCTGCTAAAGCTGACAAATCGAAATTAGAATGGATTAAATAAAGAGAGTGGCATCATGGTTAGGTATTTGAGATTCAAAGTTCGTTGGTGAGTAGGGTTACCAGGTCGTTTTCCAATCTACGCATCTAAACCACCAGCTTTACTTACTTTAGAATCTGAGAATTTTTGTGTGATTCAAATCTTGATTCGAGCATTTTGTCATAGTAAACTTAATGACTTGACTATGATGTAATAGGGTTTTGGGGGATCTCGTACACCTGTGGTTGAGGGTTTTAGAACATCTTGTGTAGAATATTTGAGAGACAAATATTGTTATTTATAGAAGGCCAGATATTCGTTTTCAGTGGACAAATTTTACCATTCACAATATGTAACTTGACGAGATCCTCGCACACAAATAAAAACTCAACAACTTTATATATTTTTATGCGTATAGAAGAATTATTAAATCGTTGGTAAAGAGTAAAAATATATATATTTGAGTTTTTTAATTATATGTTAGAATGTTAATATTTTTCTAATTTCACAAATCAACTTAAAATATTGTCATTTATCTCATTTCTTTTATGTATTTAAACCTTACATTCACTTATCAACTTTAACATCAAATATTTTCTCGAGTAAAAATGTTAACCTTCTCTACCACTCGTGGAAAACTCAAACCCAAAACTGAAAAAGGACTGCAATTTCCAATCCAATTTATTGCTTGTAATCCATGAAGTAAAAACTTAAAATTTCACATTACTTTATTAATACATGTCAAGTTTCATGGAAAATTAAGCAACCATCTCTTTCCTGTTTTTACCACTTCACTATATGATAGGGGTGTTAGAAAATATGATTTATATTAATAAATACCTTTATTTAATTTTAATTTAAGAAAAAGTGTAGATGTATGTAGAAGAGAATCTCATGTTCATGTTTTATTATAGGTAGGTTTGCTTCAATTTTATATTACATTTCTCCAATTTATGTTTCATTAATTTAACAATTTTTTAGAGCATCACAAATTTATTTTATACTTATAAAATTATAATAAAATAAGTATCAACAGTAAATAAACAAATCGATTTTGAATTCAAAATCTGACCCATGATTCTAGCTATAATGGGTAAATGAGGAATTTGTGGTATCTTCCTATCTTAATTTATACTATTTTGGTTTATATTAGATTGATTTTTGTCTATATCATTATATATGGAGTCAAATTAATTCTAAGTATTGGAGAATTAAAAATGTACCCAGGATAATTTATTTCAACGTATAATATTCAAAAGGGTAAACTACGCCATTAGTCACTAAACTATGAGTAAATTTTTGTTTTGGTCACTGAATTATTCAAAAGTTAGTATTTAAATCATTGGGTTTTTTTTTAAACGTCCCACCAGTGATCTTGAACTCCAAGCGACTGTTTAGCGATTGGTATGATGGATCTAATGGTCAATGCTGGAGACCAAAGAAAAAAGTTTTTTGAATTTTAATTCGTACATCCATGACATCCAAAGTTATTTTGTGAAAGAAATTGTACTATAGAAGAGAAGGGGGAACAGAAAATCATACAGTATCGATTGTAACAGCTCAAACTTTTGAATAATTTAATGATTAAATTTAATTATTTTAGTTAAGTGCCAAAACAAAAGCTTTCATATATAGAAAATAAAATGAGAAGCGTTGGGAAGGAAGAGAATGACGTTGTATTTGTTTCATTTCTGCAAGCATTCAAAGACACGTCCCTTGTAACTTCATTATTTTTTCCCTCATTTTCTTCATGAACCTTACTTTTCCGATAGGTGTGGTTAGATTTAATAACTTTGAATGGAAATAAATATTTAGGAGATGATTATAGTGAAGGGCAACTTCATTTATTTCAAAATAAACATGTATTATTCGAAAGTAAATAAGAGTAATTATAATCTTTATATTAATTTTAAATAACAAATAAATAAAGCTGAATATAACATTAACTATGTACATAGATGTTAAATGAAGAATTTACATTGTTGGTTAGTATCAAAGTTTAAGTTTTATTATGCGTTTTCGATGTGTGGAACTCCAAATCCAATATATATGTTTTTCATCGATGAATTTTGTTCGATTCTTTCTAATTCTTTATCCACCATGCTTTGTTTTAGTTTAATTCTATTTTATAATCGATCATACTTTATTTGTAATTGTAATGATTTGTAATAGTAAAAGTTATAAAAAACTATTTATTTATATTCATAGAAGTTGGCATGATAAACATTTGTAAATACTATCGATTGAGTTTGATCTCAATTAGCATTATTGTTGTTGGAACAACAAAATGTATGAGTTTAAGCATTGTTAAATGGGTATTGCCTTCTTTGAAAGGTTATAGATGGTAAGAATTGTATAAAAACTTGATTCATTTCTAAAAATAAAAAATATATGGTAACAAAAAACTAATATTCTCAATAGTATTTTTTTTATAGAAATTCTCAATGTAGCATGTAAATTTTGATGACAAATATTATGATTTTAAAATGAATGAGAAGTATATTATATGATGCAAAATAAGAGAAATAAAAATATTTCCTCAAGACCTAATACAATTGAATTGACTATCAGCTGATATGTGGTTTCGAGATATTTCTTTCTTTTAAATCAATATATTTGCAAAATAAATAAAGAATGGGAAACATAGATCACCAAGATCTCGTTAATTTGTCCCTTATAACATATTATAAGTTTAATTGAAATATTTTGAGGGTTTTTTTTTAATAGGAGATTCAAATCTTCTTTGAAAAAGAGATGTATAAACTAATGTTGATTATAAAACAACTGCTAAATTGTTATTGTCGAAATTAGCTCGATAAGGGGTCCATTGCTTTCTTTATCTTGTATTTTTCCCCCCCTTTATGCATATAATAGGGAATATGCTTTTCTTTCTCAAGCCACAACTTGTCACCATATGTTGAAAAGCAAGCTTTGTAAACCCTTCCAAACTCGACAGTAGTTCAATTGTTCAGACGGTTTTTTCTAAGTAGCCTTCAATTATTTTAGGATTTGGATTTCAAAATCTACAAATTCTTCTCCTATCTCTTAAGTTTAAAAGTATTCGAACCATACAAAACAAGACCAAAAACAGAAGGAATTCTAACAACATTAAACATGACATGAATATGGCATATGACAAATTAAGTTAGAGATTCTTACAAATAGTCGTGGAAGCAACAAGGTTCTCTCCTAAATAGATTAGTTTAATCATGACTTGTATCTCGTAAGCTTTCAAGTGTTTGTTAATGGTGATCAAACAATGACTCATTTATCCTCAAAGAGATCTTTTTTCTTCATATTTATTTATATTGTGTCATAACATCATAGACCTTGCATTAACAAAGGCTAAACATGAATCTATAGTGTAGTAGGAAAAAGTTTTTGAAATAGTTATTTATGTGTCAATGGAAGTGGTCACTTGTTCACTTCGGCTATCATTGTGCTAAGCATATAATTTGTCTTATTTGTTAGCATGTTTGTTCAAAATATTTTTCTATTTTACTTAATTTTTTGAAGACTTTGTGCAGCCAATTTCATATTTATCATTGGAAAAGAGATTCAATCAAGTAAGATTGTTTTCTCATAAGATTACTATCCGCAATAAATGTATTTTCTCACAAGGAACAAGAGATGGCTTAGGAATTAATTTAATTTCTTTGGGTTTTTATTTAGTTGGACGTAATTAAATAATTGAGTCCAAAATAAAAATTAAATAAATTAGTCATCACAATTTTGCTGAGGTTTTAACATGGTAAAGTCACTACAACTTTAAGAGAATTAGAATTGGATTGAGAAGATAATTGAATTAATTAATTGATTGCTTTTAATTAATTAAAAAAATATTTTGGGTAATTAAAAACTAGATATTGAGTTGGATAAGTTATATGACCTTGTTTTAAATTTGACTGCACATATGATTATATCTAATACATAAAAAGCCCAATAAACCAATATGTAAAAGGGGTGGGTGGCACACTAGGAAAATCTCACTGTGTGTGTCGGCCACCATATGGAGTTTTAGTAGGACTCTAGGTTTTTATTTTATTAAAATATTATTTTTTCTCTCTTCATGTTCTAGTATAACTCTTGTTATTTATATATATGTGAAGATTATGGGGTAATCGAAAATAGACAACACTTAGACGAGGATACTCTGCAAAAAAAAAAGAAGTATTTATTTAGGTTCAAATAAATTTTATTTTTTATGAGTACTCAAGATACAAATTTGCGAGATTATAATTGCAACATCCTTGGCAATTATAATTCATATATGTGGCTACGAATTTTCAGTTTTAGTTGCCATAGAGAAAGTTAACTTTCTCCACTTGAAAGTTACGATTTTTATTCTATGTTTAATCCTTGATAAGAGGCTACTCCTTTAGCATCCGAGAGTTCGAGAATAGTGAAGAAGATCATTCAATTGAAAGCCAAAATGATTTAGTTGTTAGATCCAAAATTCAACAGGATCCCTAGCTCATAAACACATATACTAAATTTAGTGGGATTTATTACTGTAGATATCACAACCAAAGATCCGGTTTTATGAAAAAATCTAAACTGACTAGGTTTCATCAGCGAAAATGTTTATAAAATTCTTTGATATCCTATCTGATTAAGAATATAAGCGGGAAAAATAGTGAGAGAGGTATGAATTTCAAACTTGTTGTAAGGAGCTATTTTTGTCTGCCTTCACTATTGATGTCATTATTCATTGTCTCCCTTTGCTATTTGAAGTTACAGAGAGTCAGTGAGACTAACGAAATTTTGTTCCTAAGCATACCCTTGCATTGGGATTTCACTTTTGGTGATCATGTAATGTTGGACGTGTTGGAAAAATCGGTTAAGAAAAACAATTTTACAATTAAAGCAAAAGATCTAAAATTTTAAAAATTTAGTCACTTTGTGGTATTTATAGTAATAAACCTTAACCGAAAGGTACCTCTGCTTTGTGTGAGACAGATTTGAGTCGATCTTAGCTTTCAACCAAATGACCTTCTCCGCTATCCTCGTATCTCAAATTGCGTTGAGTGTGGGCTTGAGCAACATGAACCAAACACAAAAAAGAAACAATGTATTTACTTTTAGTAGGAAAACAATTTCTCTCAATAGAAGCCGACAAATATCGTAATTCCCCCAAAAAATATAATTTATTCTTAAATAATAAATTCCCACTATTTTCTGGTAGAACAATGATGTATCAAACTTATGGTTTGAGGTCAACCAATGTCATCTATTTATAGGGAGAGGTACAAGAATCGTAGTTGAACAAGCCATTGTAAAATAATATTATTTAAACAGAAAACACTCTCCTAGTCTAACTAAGAGAATAAAGTGGTACACCCTCTTAATTTCTCTTAAGGTTGCCACCCCTCACATGCAATGTGAGGCAGAGTAGGTTTTTCATGTATTGGGATCTAATTATAGGTGCTTCCTAGACTTTTAACCCAACACTTTATATTTTAATCAAACCCAATACCAAAATTGAGTGCGAGAAACATTGATTGGACCTGTGGTGAAAGGTGTGTGTTCTATACCAAGTAAATCAAGGCAAACCGTGTATAGGTTTAAGGCCACACGGGTGGGCCACACGACCATATACACCTAAAGATTTTAAGGACTTTGTGAACCACACGGCCTCATCCCGTTACACGACCTGTCACACGATCGTGTCTCTACTATAGGTTAATTTATCGATTTTCACACGTCACATAGTGTAACACCCCTAACCTATATTTGTCACCGGAACAAGGTTTAGGAGCATTACTAGGGTTTACCGATCAGACTCAAATATTTCATATTACTTCATATTCATATTAGAAATTAGTCATAAATTTATCATATCGTCCCTTATATGAGCCATCGAGGCCCAAAACATACATTAGAAACAAGTTAGGACTAAATCGAAAACTCAGAGAATTTTTAGCAAAATCTCAAATTTTTTTCTAAGGTACAGGGGATACACGGCCGTGTAGCCAAGCCGTATGACTCACACGGTCAATTGACACACCCGTTCTCAGGCCGTGTGGTGTTTGAAGTAGAGCACAAGGTCATGTCCCCAACCCGTGTAACTCCCTAACTTGCAATTCTTTTAGGTGCAAGAGTCACACGGCCAAGCCACACACCCGTGTGCTAGGCCGTGTGATTAATTTTGAGCATTCTGTTTGACATTTTAAGATGCAGGGGACACATAGTCATGTCACACGCCCATGTACACACACGACTGAGACACACACCCGTGTCTCTACCCGTGTGGACAAACCTATTTCTCACTCAATCTTGTCTTCCACCTATATTAACACTTAAACACATCCCCAATCTAATACAAGAAATTTAAACCAAGTCAAAACCAAGTCATATGCATGATATTTTCATCATATGTATTCATATACTCAATATTACCAAATTGATCAAATTTACATATATGCATATTTTACCAAATATGCTATCTTAATTCATTCATCCATGTGTTTACCATTATTTGACCATTTCAAACATACATCAAGTATATTAAGACTATTTACACATCAAAACATACCATTTAATAGCCATTCCAATGGCTAATTTCAACCAACATTACATTACCACCAATGGTAACATTTAACCTATACATGTCATTATTACCAAAATTAGTTTACTATTTATATATATACCAAAATTCTAAAGGATAGTGTGATGTAGCTCCGACCAGCTTCCAACCTTTACGAGCCTCCGAGTACTATAAAAGAGAGGAAATAAGACAGAGTAAGCACTTAATGCTTAGTAAATTCTTACAACGGGAAATTAACTTACCATTCATTTACTTATATAATAAACATGCATAATACATCCAAAGCAATTTGGCAATTAGCCTAACACATATAACCTCAACAAACATGTTAGTCATGTATTTCATGTGAATAACAAGAACAAGGATGAGCTCATCAGGTATCAAGTTTCGAAGTATTTCATGCATATATAGATAATAGTTTTATTTTGATTTCACATGTTCTCATGTTAGAATTTCACCCGTTGAATCATTTGAAATCTCGATGGATACTTGGGTAGTACACCTGAAGTGTACAATACTATAAATCCGTCAATTCATATCTGAAAGTGCTTTTATGAGCACTTAAACAGAAAGCTCTCTTTCAAGCACTATAACGGAAAGCTCATTGAGCCTTGTACAAGAAGCTTATCCGAGTAATACAAGGGAAAGCTCACAAAGAGCCCATAATAGGTAGCTCCAAAAAGCAATTAACGGGTAGCTCCGAAGAGCACTTAACGGGAAACACCAGATAGCCATTTAACGGGAAGTTCAAGTGAGCAGTAACGAGAAGCTCCCAAAGAGCCTTTAATAGGGAAGCTCACAAAAAGCCATATAACGGGACACTCATAAGAGTTGCGGTGTGCCCACAACACATGTAGGGTCACAACCGATCAGGATGCTTTGAAGAGCATTTAAAGGGAAGCTCGCAAGAACACTATATAACGGGAAGCTTGAGAGGGCTTATAACGGGACGCTCTTTAGAGCTACGGTATGTCCGCAACATATGCAGGACAACTACTTTTACGGGAAACAGAATCCTGTATCCAATCGAATTTCATTCATTCAAACGAGATTTAACATTTATCGGGTATTTTCCGGATATATGATCAGATTTCATATACATGACCAATACACAATTCACATACAAATCATTCAAATCAATTCGAACATATAATTACATAATTAAGTTACATGAACTTACCTCGACAATGTTCGTGAGTTGTAATCTACTAATCCGTTATTTTATCTTGACCTCGATCTAGCTCCGTATTTTGTCTTTCTGGATCTATACGATTAAATTAACTCAATTTGATACAATTTCGTACTCATTTCAATCCAATTTACATCTTAGGCAAATGTACCATTTTGCCTCTATACTTTTGATTAATTCTAATTCTGTCGCTAAGCTCGAAAAATAAAATTCATGCAATTTAATCCTTATTCCAAACCTAACCAAAATTTTCATATAACATTTACAGTCCATGTATTTCACAAAATTTAGAAATTTTTCATGAATTTTACATATTTTCAATTTAGTCCTAAAATCACAATTTTAATGAAAATTTCCTTTACAAAAGTTCTTTATCTATCAATAACCTTTCATTTTCTACCATAAATTTCAAAATTTTAGCATACTCATCCATGGAAAAATTTTATACTTTGATAACTTTATGAATTGATCTCCAAAATAGATAGATTAGGTTATTACGATCTTGAGAATTTAAAATTACTAAAAACGGGACAAGAATTCATACCTAATTAAGCCAAAATAACTTGCTTGAACTCACTTTCTCTTAACTAGGGTTTCCATGTATTTTAATTTGGAGGAAGATGATGAAATAAGATGATATTAACTTATTTTCATCTTTAATTATTTTAATTTCCAATTTAATCCTTTTCCTTTTCTAATTTTCCATAGATGAATCATCATAAATATCTACTAACTCCATTTAATGGTCTAATTTTCATATAAGGACCTCAAATTTTGAATTCTATAGCTATTTAATCCTTTTAGCTACTAGGACTCAACTTTTGCATTTTATGCAATTCGATCATTTCTATAATTAAACATGTAATCAGTAAAATTTTCTTAACTGAATTTTCATACGATGTTCTTATCATAATTCAAACCATCAAATAATATTAAAAAACTTCTTTTCAGACTCAGATTTGTGGTCCCGAAACCACTGTTCTGATTTCACTAAGAATGGGTTGTTACATATAGTCGGGTTACACGACTATGCAACCTTTGCACACGGCTTCAAGACTCTCACACAGCCTGGCCACAAGACCGTGTGACTCATATTATATAGTTTTTCCCAAAATTTTGTGAATTGTTCACTTTAGCCCCTGTATAGTCCCCAAAATGTTTTTAGAGATTTTACTCACACAATTGAGTCCATGATATTATGAATTTGGTAGAATCTGTGATTTAATGACTAAATTGCTATTGTTATAATGTATGATATATGAATATTACATGTCTACTATCACTATAATTTTGATAAACTGATATTGTTATTACTGCTAATGTTGAACTGAATACATGTTAAGCATGTCTACTGTTTTTGTATTGTATTGTCATATTGAATTGCATGGGGTAGGACGATTGAAAGGAGGAAGTACTGGTAGTTTAATAATCTACAAATACAGGTGGTTTATCCACAACATACTGACAATTTATCTATAAACTTTTTATTTGAAAATGCTGGTGGCTCATCCATAAAATGGAGTGTTGGGATAAATGAGTTCTGGGGAACTCCTACTGTGGAGTGTAGCGGAGTATGAGTAGGAACTTTCCTATTATACTTGCATTGCATTAACATTAATAAGCATGCTCAAATGAACTGTAGAATTCTGCTTTATTATACAAATGTGATTGTTCTAAGAACTGTTATTATGTATGTTTTATCTATTATTTTGCACTAATTTTCTTGCGATTGGAGACAGATTGAGCTTTGTAAGCTCACCCCCCTTAATTTTTTTATTTAGAGATAACTTACAAGGTTATGGCGCGGACTTGGCATATAGAAGGCTTGGCTCGATTTATTTTAGCTAAAAGTATTTTAGACAGATTTTTCTTAATTTATGCTATTTTTGAACTGTATTACTTTATTTTGGGTTTATTTGGCATGCATGACGTTTTAATCGATTTAGATTGTTGAAACATAGAACTTGATTTAATTTTGCATGAAATTTGATTTTCATTAAAACTAGGTTCAATATCACTTTTCCGTTGCATTACTATGTGAAAAGTTTTTGAAATATATATATAAAGTTTGGAATTCAACTTTTACAAAAGCGGTCATTAAAAAAATAAACTGATTTTTGAAAGAATTTGTACCTTTTGGAATCTCACTAAGTTAGTCTACTAAAGTAAGCAAATGTTTTAAAAAGTCTGTTTAATGAACTTTGATCGGTTACTAGGCCATTTCGGTGACCCATGTAATCTTTCGAATTCGGCCGTAATGTCTAAACCAGGTTTGGGAGGTTACACAACCCAATTAAGTAATTAACTAAATTAATTTTTCAATCAAATTAGTTTATCATTTGATTATTTATGCAATTCATTTCTAGTTTCAACAAGTTAGAAGATGGACTGATTGGACATATATAATTAAGGCTCAAATGATTCATAATTAAGTTATAATTTTTTGTCTATTAATTATGAACTTATTTAGTCATAAAGTCATTCCACAATAGTATTATGGTTGAGCTCTCCTAATTACGTACCATTATGAAAGTTACTTAATAAGTGTCATCTAATGGCCTTGTCATAAATGTGTTACCCTCATAAGATATTCTTAATCCCTGTGGGATAAATTCGTTCTCCTAATATATTTCTATTTTATCTCATAGTAACCATTATATATTCCTTCATGAAAAACCAATTATTATCAGTTAGTAATCAAGTCATTTATCACAAAGATAAACAACTTGTGGTCACGTTTACTTTTCATCTATCATGTAATGTCGATGAGAGGATATCATTTACCTTTTAGTTGGGCTATGAATTCTACTATCGCGAACGATGCTATATACTGTAGAAGTTGTATACCCAATGTATCAGCTTTTGATTCCTTATCTATTTGAACTTAGGCTTTTATTTACATCAAAGTGTATGAGCCACGCATGCATAGTTCATTATCCACTCAAGATTAAGCTATGCCAAACTATGGACGTCACAAATGAATAAACCTATAAACGGATATAGGATCTATTCTACTTGGTTTATGTTCGATACACTGTCAGTCTAATTAGTCACATCTATGTCTCTGTCTTCTAGGAGTCATTCACTCTGATGCTCAAGATAAAATATTTCCCCAATTGAACTTGATAAATGACATATTAGTCTTTAAATTAATTTACTCATTTCTGATTAGACTAAGGGCATGTTCATATTATCTACTAGTACAAGTCATCTTTCTGTATTACGATTCGACCATGTAATATCGCTTAGTATTATTAGTTAAACATTAGATAATCAATGAGTCAATATTTGGTTCTATTTTGTTTTGTATGTATAAACTGTTGAAAATAATATGTGAAGAATATTAATGTAATTAATGGATATTTTATTAAATCAATTTGTTTGAAAACTACAAGTGTATAAAATAAATGCACTACACTTAAGGCACTAGATCCAACAAGACGACCCCTATGTGGGCTTTTGTAACTTCATGAAAAAGGCTTCAAATAAGACTTTGATGTATGCGTTGGCTCCTTGAAGTTTTTTAATTTCTACATGCCTATGGGTTTTCTTAAATAAAGTTGATAATTTTTCAATTTCTATTGTAACTTCATGACAAAGGCTTCAAGTAAGACTTTGATGGTTGTGTGTTGGCTTCTTCAAGATTTTCAATTTCTACATGCCTATGGGCCTTTTTAAATAAAGTTGATAGTTTTTCTAGTTGGTCATTTATTATAGCTTACTTAAAATGTTCGGGTGCTACCCTCGCAGAAAACGACTGAATCATGCATTTATTTGTCAACCTCTAAATCTTCACGGTCTTTTTGCTTAATGGAATCGAGGTAAGCTAGGCTTTACTACAACATTTTATTAGGGAGAAATCTACTCATGAACAAGTTCGCCAACTCACTGAAGGAGTGTATGGAGTCATTTGGTAAAGATAAGTACCAAGCCCTTGCTTTATCTTTCAGAGCCATTGAGAAAGCACGACATTTCACTACATACGAAGCACCCAATATGTTCATATGATTGTTGAAGTATGTCAAATAGCCGCGGGGGATTCCTTGGTCATTATACATTTGTTTGGGCAATTTGAAGGTTAGAGACATATATTCTCCTAATATTTTTAGAGCCAATGACTCATTAGAAAAGTCCCACTAGAACTTAGTAGATCTACCTTTGTAAAAAGTTCGCATTTATTTCCTAAAGGCTTTATCTTTGAGGATGTTGCATTTACAACTGATATGGGAGGTCAACCTCTGGATTTCTATTAGGTATTGGGCTCCTCCTTCTAATGGGGAAGTATTGAGTTTTCTTCTCCTATTGTACTTTAGGTTAGGGGCTATGTTGCTGAGGGTTTTTGTTTGTTCTGAGTTCTTCTATGATTTTTTTCATTTTTTTAAGGTTCATGTTTTCTTGTTGTTGATAAATTTGTTGCTGCATGGAAATTTGTTCATCAAGTACCCTTACTCTTTCTCATATCTCTATGAATTTTTGTGAGATAAAGTTTGAATTTTATGAGGTTTTCTCACCATTAGAGGGCATTAGGTGTCCTTGAGGGGGTGGCAGTTAGGCTTTTTTGGTTTAGATGCTAAGTGTAGTATTTAACTGGGGGTATTGTGTCAAACTTACATGATACGAGTAATAAGGTTCGCATGGGTTATATGGGTCGTAATGACAACTTCATGATGACTATTGTTAAGTATATTACTTGCTTATAATGGTTTGTGGTTGAGTTTGAGTTGTTTGGGTTGAAGCTGAGCTTGTGGGCACTCATTCTTTTTCATTAGCGGGAATGCCTTGACCGGAATGAATCCTATCTATCTACTCTCATCGCACCATTTATTAATACAAGAAAGTGGAGTGAAGGTTAGCTGTAAGGTAGAGATGGTAGAGTTGGATAAAGAGGAAAGAGGAAGAAAGGGAGAAGAAGACAGATGGTTTTGGTTGAAAAAATTAATAAGAAAAGAGAGATCCATTTGTTAAGAGGACTTCTATGGTATGTTTGGGAAAAAAAGCACATACTAAAATCTTTAACGTTTACCAAAATTTCTAGCGTTATTGGTATAACGTTAGAAATTTTGGTAAACGTATCACACAGTAAATTTTTTGCTTTATCAAGTAGTATGAAAGGTATATAGATGGGTTGCCTCCCCCACCCATGCCATCTGGAAGTTCTTAATAGGCCTATCTATAATTCATTGGGTTGCCTCCCCCACCCATGCCATTTGGAAGTTTTTAATAGGCCTATCTATAATTCATTGGTCTCTTGTTAGGTTAGCAATGTCATGATAAGGGACCAAGATGCAGGGTATGCCAGTGACAAGTGATAAGTGTCTTATGAGAGTGACTAGGTGTTAAGGGTAGTTGACTTACGTACTCCTAACAACCTTCTAAAATAGTTCCCCTGGAAAACTAGGCTAGATGATAGAGGTGGTAATCCAACAGAGTCAAGTGTTGCAAGTACCCAGACAAATGTGTCTCTAATAGCAAGGGTGACCTTAACAAGATATGTGTAACAAGATTAATAAAAAAAATCTAGTTTAAAATGTGCCATAGGCCCTCTAGTCTTTAGATTTCAAAACTCAAGTCCAATTATTAATAGTTTTAATTATTTTTGTTAAATTTGTTGGTATACCATTTTACAATAAAAAAATACATATTTGATAGCCATGTAACTAAAAAATGTGTTGTAATAAACAAAAAATTAACAATATAATTTTAATAGAGTTAACAATTGGACCTAAAATTTAAATTATGAAAAAGTAGAGAAACTAAATTATTAGAAAAAAGAAGTATAGAAACTAAATTGTAATTTACAAAAAGTATAAAGACTTATGAGATATTTTAACCAAAAATCTATTTCACGTTAATTCGATTGGAATCAAACTAAAAGTTGATTTAAATCAATCAAACAGTAGGACATTTCATTTACTTTCGTTGTTAAAACAAGTGTGGTTCAGAAAAACCGATAGGAAGGTGTCAAGTGGCAGCTGCTGGGGCAGAGAGTATCAAGTTTTCAAAATTTCTTAATGATGGCATACGTGGCAGTATGGACCTTTGATTTTATGTGCCAAGATAATTCCATAGAAGAGGCCAACTTTACACGTGTCTTCCAATCATTGGGTTCTTCTTTGAAAGGGAATGTATCTGTCCCTACTATATTAACATAAATAGAATGGATATATTCTTGAAATAATTACAAAATAATTAAAAAATTATACTACTAGATAAGCAATTCTATTTTGCCCCATATGATTAGATACCTAATTACTCACTAAATCATTGATATTTGTTTATGTTTACATCTACTTGGATGATTTAATGCAATTGACTACAATTAAAATTTTATTTTCAAAACTGCAATAATAAATTATGTTGATTTTTGTATTACAGTCTCTTTACTCCTATGCTCATACTACCCATTTTAATTATACTTTTAGGAATAATGAGCAATTGTGTAAAGTAAAAAGTTGGTAGTTTTCCATTTAAGTAAGAAAGAGTGCGTCTCAGACAAAAACTAGTTAATTATTATTTTAAGTAAAACTAGTTGAATTTAGAGTATTCTTTTTGGTGAATTATAAGAGGAGGGCGAAACTTTAATAATACGTGCTTAGCGCGATTCGAACCCAGGTGATAAACACCCTAACGAGATTCTCAATTTAAAGGTTTTTTTTTTTTTTTTTAGCTTCAATTTTTTCTTTAAGTAAATATCACATCGCTTGTGACATTGAATTTAATTAAGAGTTTTTATAATAATGGTGTAATTAAAATGATGAAAGTTAAGATCACGCTAATTAGTCAATTTAAGTTGAATAAACAAATTTATCTAATTTTTGGAAGCTGAAAACTTCAGTTTCTGTTATCTTTCCATGCATTCACACTGCAATTTATCTGAAATTAGAAATGAGAAGTATTTGAATGGAAAAGCTCTGCTCCTTTTCACATTGAAAAATAGAATACTTTTGTATCTTTTTCTCACTCATTTTAATATAATTACATGTTGGGTGTTTTTGGATTCCAGATGAAACAACACCTCTTCACAATTATTAATCAATTATTCTATTCCCGATTGGTGAAAATGTTTTTAATATTCACTAAAAATATAATTACGCTATTATTTTATTAATTTTAATCATATATTAAATATATATTTTTAATAATCATTAAATAACTATGCCTTAATTGGCAATATAATTAAGATTTATGTCGACTACAAACTATGTAACATTTTAATCCATCTCAATCATCTATATGGAATAAAAAAACAAAATTAATTGAAATATATATTTTCTAAAGCTAAAACATATAATATAGATTAGGTAAGAATGTGAAAAGAAATTATATTTAAGCATTTTATTGAATTTGTGTTACTTTTAATTGGGCTTATAAAAGTATAAAATATATCTTTAAAAATTATAATTAATATTACAAAGACATTTCTTTGAATAATCTTATTATAAGTTCTGTTTGACACAATATCTAGAACTACTCGTAGCTCCCTCAACCCATAAATAAGAAGATAATGCGTTTCATCGCACTCAAACCTACGTCCCCTGCATTGACAACAATACACATGCCAATCAAGCTAAGACTTAGTCGGGATGATGACACTTTAATGTTTTCATACGTTTATATCCTTCTTAAGAAAAATAAAAAAAAAAGTTACAAATATAAATATGTTTAATAGTATTAAATATTTTCTTTTATCCCTACGATGAGAATGACAAAATCTGGTATTAATTATGATATTAAATTTTCAAAATACTTCTTCAAGATTAGCTTTGGTAAAATATAATAGAATTGTAATTATTATTAAAAGTAACAAATACATATACAAAAGTAAGAGTGGGACCAATTCATTATAAGTTGTTTTGAAATGTTCAATCTAAATGAATCTTTAATTAATTGGCTGATATATTAATAATTTTATTTTTTAAGAATCTATATTCTTATTTAAACCGTAGTTAAGTTGGTATCACAGTTCAACTATTACCAACTCAATAAATTCCTTTTTCTTTATGAAGATATTTTTGTTTTATTGTACTTTTAAAATAATAGTAGTAAAATTTTTGCATATGATCCAATTTGAACCCATACCACCAACATTTATAAAAATTTTATCACTTTAATCAAAACTTTATTTTGATTTTTTATACATACTTTAGTGTTATTACCCAAATTGTTTCACTCGTATTTTTTATTGTATTATTTTTAAACACACATTTGTGTTCTAAATATATAATTTTCACACATATATATGTGATAAAATTTCTAGTGTTGATAATGTCATTAATTGAGTTAATGTCTCAAGCCAACTCGATACAAGTCAAGAAAATGACAATTGGAGTGTATTTGGTATTATTAATTTGATGCATTTACCTATTTAAATTTTCTTTTACCGATAACTTAAACAAAATTTTGTATATATTACACATGTTATAAATATTAATTTCAAACCTTAAATTTCATTATTTATTATATAGAATTTAAATTTCTAATAATTCTTATTGTTTACACCTTTAGTGTCATCATATAATTTTAAAATTGAAATCATATCTTATTTATTTTTTGTGTAAAGTATTTTAATTGTGTGTGTAATAATATTGGAAATGCCTAAAACAACCAAGGAAGTTGCCTTAGGAACCACGTTTCTTTCTCCCCATACACCAGTATTTAGGGGGGGCTTTGTATCTCATGCTGCCTTTTTCTCTCTTAAACACCCTCTCTTATCTTTCAGGTTTACTACTTTTTTACTTCCATGGCTTCTCCCTTTTCTCTCTCAATCCTTAACTTTATCATCCTTTCCCCCAACTTCCCTTAGCTTTATATAACCTTTCTTCCTATCTCTTTTTCTTCATCACTTTCCATTTCAATTTGATTTTGTTTTCTCTGTTGCTTGCTTTGGACATTAAGAACTTCACCTGTCTGGTCAGTTCATACATATGTATACACAGATACATATATTTAGACAGAGATTAAAAGGGTGTGTTTTCTAAGGACTTTCAACTGAAAATTGTGGGGGTTCTTTTTTTTCTTTTTCTTTTTTTGCAGATTTTGGAACACAAGCTTTAGTGTTTAAGGTTGTTCCAGGAATGGCAAACATTGGTGCAATTGATCAAGAAAATGATCAAATGGATTTGCCCCCAGGTTTCAGGTTCCATCCAACAGATGAAGAGCTTATTTCTCACTACTTATACAAGAAAGTTCTTGACGTTAACTTCAGTGCTAAAGCCATTGGAGAGGTGGATTTGAACAAGTCTGAGCCTTGGGAATTACCTTGTAAGAGTTGTTAATTTAACCTTTTTTGTCAAACATGTGACTGTTTTCTTGAAAAAAATTTCTTATGTGTTGTTTGGTTGCAGGGAAAGCGAAAATGGGTGAGAAAGAATGGTATTTTTTCTGTGTGAGGGACAGGAAATACCCTACGGGGTTGAGGACAAATAGGGCGACTGATTCAGGGTACTGGAAAGCAACGGGGAAAGACAAAGAGATTTATAGAGGGAAATCATTGGTTGGGATGAAGAAAACACTTGTTTTTTACAAAGGGAGAGCTCCAAAAGGTGAAAAAACCAACTGGGTCATGCATGAATACAGACTGGAAGGCAAGTATTCAGTCCACAATCTCCCTAAAACTGCCAAGGTAAAACCATCAATTTTCTTTTCCTCTGTTTTCCTTCTGTGTTAAAAGCAAGTTAAATCAATGGAGTTTTTGATGGATCTTTTTGCTTGTTTGTTTGTAGAATGAATGGGTTATTTGCAGGGTGTTTCAAAAGAGTTCTGGTGGGAAGAAAACTCATATTTCAGGTCTGGTTAATATGGGTTCATTTGGAAATGAATTGGGTCCTTCCGTTCTTCCACCATTAATGGATTCTTCTTCAAGTTTCAATGCCAAGAAAAACCCTGTTTCTGAATCGGTTTACGTGCCCTGCTTCTCCAATCCCGTTGACGTTCAACGCATTCAACTCGACACAATCGATCATTTTCCCGAGAATCCTCTCCTCCTCCCTGTTTCATCGAATCCAACAAATATTTTCCCGAGATTCCAAGCTCCAAACCCTTTCTTCTCGGCTCAACCCGTCACTTTCCCACCCAATCTTCACCTCCCTGGCTCTGTTTTAATGCAAGACCAATCCATCCTCAGGGATTTACTTGAAAACCATGGATCAAACATGAAATCAGAGAGGGAAACAATGGTTAGTGTTTCACAAGAAACTGGTTTAACCACTGATATCAACAATGAAATCTCTTCTGTTGTGTCCAATCTGGAGATTCGAAAGAGGCCATTTAATGATCAACAACACCCTTCTGCTTCAACTGGACCTCTGGATTTCGATTGTTTCTGGCATTACTGAAAAAAAATCCCATTATTGTCTGCAAAATTAGAGTTTATGTTACTATTATTGTCTGCCAAAAAAAAAAAAAAACACCATGGTTGGAGTTTGTGTACGAGATTTTCATTCAAGTGCTCTAAAATCACAACTTTGAAAGAAATTGAAGCTTAAAATCATGTAATATAAAATTATAATTAAATCCCAATATTACAAAAAAAAAAAACTTTTAAACTGCTCTTCTTTCTGAGTTTTGGTTATTTCCGTATTTAAAAAATATTATTTTATTGTATGATGTAATATTATTATCATTATTGTCAATTTGCATAGATATAGTATTTGTCAGATATGAGATTCAGTTGGTAGCAAACTGATGATTATTTTCTTGATTTTAATTAAAATAATGGCAATTCAGCCTGTAGGATGTTACTGCTTACATCAATGGTGGCATGAGTTTCATTCTTATATTTCTTGTTTTATTCCTAAATCTTCATCTTATATCACCATATGCGGCTTTTCAATCCAATTTTACTACTATTCATCTTTTTCTTTCAATTTTGTAATTCTCAAAATATGATTTATATATTTTATCTATTATTTCTTTTATGCTTAACTTTTTTTAAAAAATTCATTTGAGCTCTTGGACGTTAGAATTTCTATCAATCAAGTTCTTTAACGGGTCATTTTAATGGTTAGCTGTTAAAGTGAAATGATTTGTCGTTTCTATTTTTGGTTGAGTTAATTGCGTAGATATTCTCAAATTATGATTTTTTTAAATTGGTCCCAAATTTCAAAATATTTTAGTTACCTTCTTAAACTATCAATGTTTTATCAATCAATGTCTTTTGTTATTAAAATCATTAAATGTCACATTAAATCTTATGTAACTAAGTTTAAAATGAAAGTTTTAAAGAAATATAGAATGTTGCGCATAACTTTTAAAAGCAAAAATAAAAATAAAGTAAAGAAAAAAGAGTGAACAATAAAGCTTTTGCAGAAGTTTTGAAAACCTCAAAATCTATTTTTACAAGATTAATTTTATTCTTAAATTTTTATTTTAAATTATGTCACATAAGATTTAACTTATTATTTAGTTTTTAAATTAACAGAAAAACCTAATTAATATAACTTGGGGATATAATTAAAATAATTTGAAGTTTTGAATATCCAAGATTTCAGTCTAAAAACAATAGAAAATTTGGAAGGAACAAACTTATCTGTGAGCAGAAAGCTTGGATATTGCTGTTGCAAGCTGTGGTAAATGATAATCTTAGATTTGGAAGACTAATAGCCTAATAGGTGCCGGTGAGAATAGCTTAGAGATTTATATTAAAGAGTTAAATTCCCTAAAATATTCTTTTGAAATAGTAAGACATTTTACATTAAAAAAAAAAAAACAAAGAAAGAAACAATTTCCCATTGACTTAAAAAGTTTTTAGATTGACCCATTTTATTTTCAAGAAATCACAAAAAAGTAAAATATTTTACATTAAAAACCTAATTCTTAATGTTTCATGTCATTCCAATTGATGTGCGAATGAAAAGAATAATAAAAAGCAAATCCCATTTAGTTTACAAGGAATAACAGTAAGTATTAGTATGCACTATGCAACTCGTCATTAAATTAAACAAAAATATAGAGGACTAAAAATAAATACTAATATTCTTATTTAAATATAATTAAATATTATTTGTAACTATTATAAATAAATATTAATAATTTTCGATTTTAAGATTTTAGGTTTAAAGTTTAAGATATTGAGGTTAAGGTCTAGGGTCTTAGGGTTAAAGTTTAGAGTTTTAGCATTTATTTATAATGAGTTATTATTTATATTCAAATAAAATTGTTAGTATTTATTTATAAGCCCTCCATTATTCTTTATTTTATTTAATGATGAAATGTCATGTTATTATTCATCAATGATGCCTAAAACTTATGCGTTGATAGTGCATCAAACATTCTGCCTTTAATTTAATCATGCGCTTTTATTAAATATATAGAACTACAATATATTTATTGAAAATATTTTTAAAATTGGCATAATGACTTATTTGGCCATCTAGTTTTTTAAAAAAAAGTCATTTTAGCCCTCCATTTTAATTTTCGCCTCTTTCAGCTATTAAACTTGTATTGTCTGTCAAATCACCCTAAAAATAGATGGAAAAGTTAATATTTATTAACTTTGTTAATGTGACAGTCCATGTGTATGCCACATCAACAATTAATTATTTTAAAAATTAAAAATATTTTTATAATTTTTATACTTTTTAAATAATTTTAATTTTAAAAGAATACTTTTTATACATTTTTGAATTTTTTAAACTTTAAAAAATTAATTAATTGCTGATGTTGCATCAATGTGGCAATCCACATGTATGCACGCGTCGCAAGGTTATCAAACGTTAATTTTCTATTTATTTTGGATTGATTTGATAAATAACACAAATTTAAAGACTAAAAGAAATTAAAAGTTAAATAAAGTGCTAAAATGACTTTTTATAAAATTGAAACAACAAGTAGTTATTATGCAAAAATAAAAATAAACCATTTAATTTAATAATGCACTTTTTTAAATGTAGAACTGTAATATTTTGTATTGAAAATATTAAAAAAGTGAAATAATAACTTAATCCTAGCAAAAACAATTACTTATTAACCAAATATTGATTATTGACGGACTAAAACTACCAACACTTTGCATTCAACTTATTGTGCAACACTTTTTATTAGGGCAATTTTTGCACACAAAATAGAATTACAATTTTTAAAGAATTTACCTTCTTTCCTTCGTCATTTCCTTCTTCCCAATGTTGTAACATGATAAAAGATAAAACAGTTACAGTTTTAAATATTAAAATTTAAGGTTGCATTCCTGTTTTCATCACTCAAATTTAAAATTTTTATTTTAATCACTAATATTATCGAAATTTAATATTTTGGTCACTCATCTGTTAAATCACTAATAAAAACCTTTTTTATTAGCATAATGAGAAATATAGTCTTCTGGTTCTGCTCATGATTCTGCGGCCGATATGATAGTTTAAAAAGCCATCAAAAATGGGCAACCGGGACAATAAGTTATTATAGTAAAAGTCATTGCCACAAATGATAAGTGAGCGACCATCATCACCGGAGATCAAATCCGAGATAGTTAGTATTTTTTATGTGATTTGAAGTGTTGAGCAATGCTCGAAGGCGGATAGGATGAACGAGTGGGAATTTAATCCTGAAATTGCATTGCATCATATATAAATTGATTACTCTTTGATTTATTTTATGAACCATGAAGAATGCTTAGTACATTACTATGCTATAAAGTATATGCCTTGTCGGTTTTTTTTTTTTTTTTGCGGTTATATACAATGATTTATAATTTAGACTCACACTGAGTCGTTGTAAACTTACTTCTCCTTTCTTGACCTCTCAAGTAGTACAGAAAACTAGAACATGGGATGACATCGGAGGACCCTCGGATTAGCAAGTTGTTTTCTTTTTTTTTTTCTATTATGAAGTTTTATTTAAGTTCCCTTAAAACAATTTATTTTCTGGTTGTAATTATTATTATTATTCCGTGTTTTTATTTTAGGTTAAAAGTAGTTTAGGTTAGTTATTTAAAAAAAAACCATGATAATAAATTAATACTCTGAGATGGTGTGTGCTATTTCAATTTAAAAAAACTATCAATTTTAATAAATGACTTCCGCAGTTCTATTTTTAATAACTAAAGATTTTGATAAACTCTTATCACAAATATAAAAAAAGAAGGCTTACAAGACCACTTCGGTGATCGAATGTAATGCCTTTGACTATGCTAAAACTCTTAGACCGAGTCGGGGGTGTTACAGAGTGTCTAAAAGAAACCTTAGTCTTTCTCTAATTGTATAGCATCAATAATTGTAGAGGGGAGGTTGGTCTCAGACCCTTAACAAAAGGGTATTGTCCCATTCAGGGATTTTGTCCCCCGTAGGAAGCATTTTGGTTGATGTAGTACTAGTATTGTTAGGAATATTAATTATGTTTGGGATCGAACTATCAACCAAGTCTTAAATGGCTTACCTTAGCATGCGGGAGGCAAACGAACGTAGTTGGACTTTCATCGGAGTGCAGGAGACAAAATCCCAGAGTAGGATAATACCTTTGGTTGAGGGCCTGAAACCAAGTTGTCCTCAACAATAATAAATCAAAAAGTAATTGAAAAATAATAATAATGAAAAGTTGAGATTTGTTGTACATGTTAGAGTTACCATTAGTTATTCAGGATGCGCGCATCTCATGAAATAGTTGAAATTTCAAGTAAAAAATAATAGAACGTAAATGAATAGAGGAATTAATAGGGATCAAAAAATGTGTTAAAAGACTTTTTTGAAAGAAAAGAAATGAGTGGGATATTTTTGCCAATTTTTTTATCCAATCTGATTTATTGTAATATAAAAGTTGAAGGGTGATGGATTCTTTTATAAAAATAATAGAGAACTAGATGCTTTTTAACATGGTGCAACTTTCAATGAACTTGAGTCAAGTAAATGGCATTCACTATTCATTAACCAATTTTAAATCTGGAAACAAAACCCAAAAAAGAGGTATAAAATGCAAAATCCATGTGAAGGATGGAATTTTCCCCCAAATCATCAAACCTTTAGCTTTTATCCAATTCATTCATTCATTTCTTTCTTTGGTCAGTTATACTGTTCATTCATTTCATTAATCACATATTCCTTCTTCTTTTTTTTTCTTTTTTTCTTCTGTTATTGAATTTTGTTTTTTTTATTTATACATAAAAATATAAAATATTATTTTGATGGATTATTATTCTTAAGTTAAGGAAGTATAGGTGGAATTTTAGTTTTAAGCACATTACGAAATGTTATAATGCAGTCGAGGATTCGATCATTATTCTAGGCATGTAACATTTTTAAGATTCGTGACCAGTATTTATCTCTTAATGAACTTACAAAATGAAAAGGATTAATTATTAGACATATTCTGATAAATACCTTTAAAAAAATGTTGTGAATCCAATCCAACCCATGCAATCAAAAACAAATTCGAGTCCTACACGTCATGGTCCTTAACTATATTCAAGTGCGCTGATTGTCTTTGAAAAATTTTGTCAATACATAAACGTTTATGATTTACAATAAAATAATATTTATGTTGAATATTTTTAATAATTTGAATTTATATTTATATGATTAATATAGAAAAGAAAATTTGACACACCCCTAGCGTATACCTAAATTTGTCCAATCTTCCCATCTAGTTTTGGCCTAGAATAGATCCTACATGGTTATATTATTTTAAGACAAAAACATATACTATGACTTCAATGTCTCGATCTTTTTTAAATAATTCAACTACTTTAACTACAAGTAAAGATTGAAATGCTAGAGCAAATCCACACACTTTTGGAGCTTTGTGAATTTTTTTAAAGAAAAATATTAACCTTGTTCCTTTTATTTGTTTACAATTTGAGAAAATAATAATAAATATCTACCACTCACAGTAAAAAATTAAGTTCCATCAACACGATAAAAGTTTCTACTTTAGTAATAATAGAACATTATAACATATTGACAACTATTTTGTTACAATTCTAACATTACATATTTGGAGTAATTACACAATAAGGAAACCAACCTTGAATGGTCCAAAGTGACTGGAAAATCAACAAAAGAATAGAGAAATCACCAAACTAGAGAGAACGTCGTCAAGCCCATATCTAAAAAATATTAGCAAAAGTAAGACTACATGTATTAGTAAGACTAAAAACTTGTACAAGACAAAAACTTCCACAAGAGAAGACTTATTAAACAATGAAAAAAATTAAGACAACATGGGTCCAAACCGGCTCGTAAAATAATTTATTATTTCAATATACTCTCAAAATAGAAATAGATTTAGAAGCCAATGAAGAGCTACAAATCGAGTATCTATGACCAACCCACTTTTCAAGAGAAATTACTGGTGGCTAATGGAGGTTCGACAACAATAGACACTGTCATTTGTCCATCACAACACGCGAAGACAATAAAGATATACACAAAACAAATTTATAAACTGAAAAAAGAGAATGCACATAAAATGAATAAGAATGAAAAAAAAAAGTTGATGAGAGAGAAGAAAAAGCAAGCGGTAACCAGCCTAGTAATTATCATTGCCCCTAGATAAAATAAAGGAGAAAAAGTAAAACATTTTTGGAGAGGAAAATAAGAAATGATTTTAGGGTTTCCCAACTTAATACAACTTTATAAAAATATTTTAACTTTACTAATATAATATATGATAATCATCTCCCCAAATCGTCTATGCTACTTAAAATATACTTGATTTAACATCATTAGTGCTTAATGTCACATTCAATTCTAAATATTGTGTTATACATGTGATTTTATGCATTTGTTCTTCTATTTTATTTAATCATATTATATGTAATTAATGTAAAACAATATTATTCGAATATAACTAAAATATTAAATAATAAAAATCAAACCACAAAAGTTTGAATAAAATAATAATGAAATTCTGATAATTTTGGAGATATTTAGCTACTAATTGAATGAAAATATTTAAATGTCGAAAGTTGTTTTATATTTAATAAAATGTCAATAAAAGTGTAAGATAAAATTGAATAATTTTAAAACATAGTAAATGTAACAGTTCAATTTTTAGGTGTCGGAAATAGTGGTTCGAGACCACTAAATTCGACAAGTGAGCTTGTAAATTTTATTATATATTATTTATGAGTCGATTGTGAATTTAGGAAGGCTTATGAATAAGTGAATTATGATTTAGAAATATTTGTTAGATTAATTGGTTTTGAAAACCAGGTACCGAGACCTTGATTTTATAAACCGAGTTGTAAATATTTTTATAAATATTTACGGAGTGTTATTAAGGTAGTATTAAAGTTTCGTTAGAAATTTTATCGTTTCGATAGTTAATTAATTAAAAAGGACTAAATTGAAAAGGTGGAAAACTTGCTAAAGTGATTAAATATCATAAATGGTAAATAAGGGAGGACTAAAAGGGTAATTAGACACCCAAGGAATGGCTGAGGCGGCATAAGTAGAAAAAAATCTTGGAATTAGGTGATTTAAGGGCAAAATTGTAAATTTGGTAAAATTAAGCTTAAATAAAAAGAAATCTAAAGATTTCTAGGCAATTCTTCTTCAATTCTCAGCCAAAAACCGCCATTAGAGAACTTCTTAAGCTGTTTTTTATATTTTTACTTCATGTAAGTTTAATTCTTGCTTTTCTATTGAATTTTTATGTTTTTGAGACTTTTACAATTAGGTCCAACTATCTAATTCATTAGTTTTTGACTCTATGGGTAATTTTGAAAGTTACCATTTATGAGTTCTGGATTTTTATGATGAATTAATATGGATTTGAAGTTTTAATTTTGTTATATGAAGATTTTATCAAGTAATTTCAATAGAAATTAATTTTAGGACCAAACTGTGAAAAGATTAAATCTTAGGGTTTGGTATTAAATTATATTTATTAAGGGCTTTTAATAGCTTACAATATTTAGATAAAGTGTTAATTGCAAAAAATTATCTCATTTGATGAGTTAATTGGCGAGGGACTAAATTGCAAAAAATTGTAAAATTTGGGGTAATTGTGTAATTTTGAAATTTGAGGGGTATAAATTGTGAAGTGGACTGAAATTGAAATATATGCTAATGAATGAAAAATTTTACATTCTAGATCAAGAGCTCGTAGATCAACGGGAAAAAGGGAAATTAATCGAGTAGTCTCTGAACTATTACCAATTTTACAATCCAACATAGGTAAGTTCATATGGTTAAACTGTCATGATTATTTTTTAATTTAGGAGTTGTATAATATATTTATTCACATTTTTTGTTGAAATTAAGATTGTTGTAAAAGTACGAAAATTGAATTGAATGCTTAAAACGAGTAGAACGCATGATTGAGTATGATTGTTCCGTGGCAAAGAATGATTTGACGGATAAGACCATGGTTGGACCATGGCAATTTTTAAATGTAAGACCATAGCTGGGCTATGGCATTTTAATGAAAAGACCATAACTGGGTTATGGCACCTTGAACGTAAGACCATGGTTGAACCATGACAGTATAAATACATGTGTAAGACCATAGCTGGGCTATGGCATTCTGATGATAAGACCATAACTGGGTCATGGCACTACAAATGTAAGTCCATGGCAGGGCCATGACAATGCATATGTAAGACCATAATTGGACTATTGCACAAAAAGAACGATGTACTCATATCCGTAAGTCGTTCTTCGATTCAGTAAGAAATGGTAAAAGACTTATGTGATTGAATTGAAAGATTTATAAATTATTATTGATATTGATCGGAAGGAAGTGTGTTTATTGATTACATTGTATTTGACAGGGAAAAATGTATGATTTATTTACAATTTAATTTATTATATTATATTAAGTTCGGTAAGATCAATGTTTAACCTATTGAACTTACTAAGCTTCATTAAGCTTACTCGTGTTGTTTAATGTTCTTGTAGATTAACATGTAGTCGAAAGATCAGATCAACACATCAAGCTACACTATCTAGTTTATTCCAGTAGTTTTTGCAATGTAAATTTTGGTTTATATGGCATGTATAGGGTTGGTTTGGCAATGAAATAGTTTGAATTGTGGTTGTGAATATTAAATGTTTGTGTGCATGTAATTAGTAGTAGAATTTGATAAATCAATGAAATGAGTTAAATAGGTAGGTATAAGTAAATGAAATATTTGTGATGTTATGTCATGTTGAGAACATGTTTTAGCTTGTATTGATTGCTTGGTTGGGATATATTGGTGTATGTGAATGTTGAGTACAGGTTAATGTCAAAATGGGTGAGAAAAGTGGCCTTAAAATGACCTATTTTCGTTCACACGGGCAGAGACATGGGCATGTGTCCCCTGCTTCTAAGAAATTTTTTGAAATTTTGGGAAAAATTTCCTAAGTACCTGGTTTAGTTCTGATTCACTTCTAAGGTGAATATTGGGCCTCAGAGGTCCATCTAAGGGACAATATGAGTTTTATATAATTGATCCTTAACATGCATAACAAAAGTTGGGAAATGTCCGTATTTAATTCGTAAAGTTTAGTAAGGTTCCGTAACCCTGTTCCGGTAACGGATGAGGGTTAGGGTGTTACAGTAAAAGTGTGATGATTAGGGGTACATCTATAATTTCAATTTTAATACTTTTTTTTAAATATTAAAAATTTAATAATAAAATAGGACATTAGTTAATATCAATATAATAATATAAAATTATCAAAGATATTTTAATCAATTAAAAATATCATCAACTCATGCTTTTATAAATATTAATTTCTAATATTAAATATATTACACGTGATTTTATATATTTATAATTTATAATATATTACAATTTAATTTTATTTCATGTAATTAATGTAAAATAATATTTTAAAAATAATAAATAAGAAGAATAATCAAATATATCAATTATTTTAGAATTCAAATATCTTATTAAAGCATTAATACAATACTAAAATATATATAGTGTAAAATAATATTATGCACATTCAATTTGAATTGGTTTTTAATAGTCAATAAATTAATTATAATGATTCATAGATAATATATAATTAATGGAAATATAATATATTTGTTTCAATCACTTTGGGGAAGTAATTGTGTACTGACATTGGCTGAATGCTCTTGGATTCCTGCAATACAAAGAAAATCAAAATCTATGATATTAATATTGAAAATATATTAAAATATTAATAAATTAAAAATATGTTAAGTTATTTAATATTAAATTAAAAATAACATAAAAGAATTTGTAGAAAAATATTAAAAATAATGAGTGGGGTTATAACATTTGTTATTTATAAATATGGATGATTTAGGTAAATATAAAAGGTCCTGTTTGGCAATTGACTGATTGTTGATTGCAGTAATTGGTTTGATCAATTGATTCTATTAATTAATTTGATCAACTGAATTTATTAATTATTTATTTAAAAGTGTTTGATAAAGTTTAGTGATAACTGAAAGTTGATATGTATAAAATAATAAATAAGCACATGACACATTTTATTGTTAAATATTTGTTTGTTTATAATAATTTAGTCTTTGTTGGGTAAAATTATTGGAATAAAACACTATTACCAATGAATTAAAACATCCATTATGAAAATTAATTAGTGAATATTTTTGAAATTTTAAATAAACAAATTTATTAAGTTCCTTATTTGTAAATTTCTTAAATTGCATACGAAATCATTTTACACAAGTAAATTGAAAATAAATTAAAAATGCATAAATTAATTAGTGAATATTTTTTACAATAAAGGCTACTGATATCTTGACACCCCTATTAGGTTTGAGAGCATGTGGCAAAGGAAGTAATTTTTGAGCAAGTAAGGTTCAACTATATCATTCCACATATCTCATTCCCAATCAACTGTGAAAAAAGTTGCTCATCTCAGTGTTTTCTATTTTAAAAGTTTTAGCTCAATAAGATCTTGTAAACATCCATTCACTAAACACTATAATTAGAGAGTTTGACCACCCAATGCTCCATTTGTACCCAAATCAACTAAAAAAAGCCCAAAACTCTATTTACCAAACAACCTCAAAGTATCCTAACATCATAGATAAGCTCAATCTTATCCAAAAGATATCTACTTATAATACAAACATTTGAATTATTTATAATTTTTTTATAAAACTTGATTAATAGTTAATTTATATTAGGATAAATCTCAAAATTATATATGAACTTCGATCTAATGTGTAATGTTATACACTAATTTTGATTTGGTGTAATTATATACATGTAACTTTATTTTTATTCAATTTTCATATTCTACTAGCACCATTATCTACGCGGCACTATTTTTCATTGTGTTATGTGAAAATTGCTAATGTGATATTTTATTAAAATAAAACACAAATGAATAAATTTAAATTATTTTCACGTACATTAAAAAATACATGTTTTTATGATTATGAAAGTGGAAAAATAATTAAAATTTACTAATTCATTTTTAGTTTAATAAGTCAATCAACAATTTCCGCTTAAAGAAAGATAGTCTCACAAGGGCCGCGGGATGTGGCCCTAAATTGGAAAATTGTATTTTTGTCCTTCAAAATGTAAAAAATTACATATTAACCTCAAAAATTTATAAAATTTTAATTTAATTTTTAAAAATATAAATATATTAACTAATACAATGACAAAATTACATTTTAACTCTTATCAAATTTTTAACTTAATTCCGCCCCAAAAAATAAATTGGCTTCGCCCTATAATGCCACATAGAAAATATTGTTAATGTTGTGTGAAAATGGAATTAAATTTAAAGTTATATATATATATATATATATATATATATATATATAATTGCACCATTTATATTATTTGCGTTATTATCTTATAATAATTAGTAATGTAATAAAAATATTTTCTGATATTTATTTTTTTAAAATGTTTTTCCTCAAACTAAAAAGTTATTATTACTAGTTCAAAAGTTTCTCAAACTTGTATTTATATATATTCAAAATATAGATATAGATTCAAAAATCATTTGATATGTTATTAGTGAAAATTTTACGGTTAATTTGTTTCGTTTGAGAAAATATTTTTTGTTTTATATTCAAAAAATTAAATTTCATTCTTTAATTTTTGAAAATGGAAAAATTTGTTTGTTAAATGAAAAGGAAATTTATTTTAAAAAGTGAAAATATGAAAACATGTTTGGTACCTATTTTACTATTATATATATATAAGAAATAAAATAAAAATTTCTTATATTTATATGGACTTGAACCAAGGTTAACTATTTAATATTTAAAATTTATTAAAAAGGTACTTTTTTAAAATTTGAATTAGTGTCGGTTAATGGATTAAATTTAAAATCCTCTTATTTTTAAATTTCCAATTTTACAAAGTATTTTTAATGAAAATAATTTGATCACTCTATTTTAAAATGTTATTTGTTAGTCTAAATAATTAATATTGTTAACTATTTTAATTAAAATGTTGATGTCAATTTTTAAGAACATTATTCTAAAAAACATTTTATTGTGACAAGTTCGAGAGGTTGTTTTAAGAGAAAAAATTTAAGATCAGTATTTTTAATGTTATTTTATTATTACATGACTGCTAAGAAAAAAAATTTTATTTCAAAATATCACACTAATAAATTTAATATAATAATTTTAAATATTGTAATAATTGAACCTAAATTTTAATTTTAAAAGTAGAGAAACTAAATTCTTGAAAATAAAAAGAGAATGACTAATTTCTAAATATGTGAAGTGTATAAGGACTTAAAAGCACATATCATGCTTCTTCTTCTTCTTCTATTACTACTATTACTACTACAACTACTACTACTAATATTAATATTATAATTTAATTTAGAATTATTAGTTAAAAAGTTGTGCTAATTAATTTTAAGATAAAGTTATTACTTGGATAGAACTCTAAGTATAAAATATAAAAAATTTGTGATAATTATAATTATAATTATAATTTATAATGATTAGTTAAAAAATTTAACATAAAAAAGTTGTGTTAATTTTATTTTATCTTTTGTACAAATTGTGTTTATTGATATGAAATAAAATTATTACTGAATAAAACTTTAAGCATCTTAATTACCACTTAATTAATATTAGAGTTATGTACCCATTAAAAATTAAATTTAGCTTTATAAATAGCGTTCGATAATTAGGCATATTCAATTAAGTAATATCTAAGAAAAATTATCAATAAAAATTGGAGATTTTTATCATTAATAAGTTAGAATTATAAAAAAAACAATTAAAACTATGATTTTTCGAATAGGTAATATTGAATCATATTCGAGCAACAATGACGATATGATATTATGATATTATGATTTTTTTATTTATTTTAAGTTTATAATATATGAAACAAGTGCTCTTAAAATTGTTTTTTCATCTATATGTTTGGTGTAGACTTGTCCATGGCTTGGCCTGAAGGCTCGCCCAAAAAGTGAAAAGATTTGGGTAAAAATATAGTCCCAAAAAATGTATTTGAACAAAAAAATAAGGCTTGTTTATGAAACAGGCGAGGCCTTGGGTAAGGGTTTTTGGCCCGGGCCAACCCAAATTTGCAAAAATTGTTGTTTTACTACTATTTGTACACTATTTTGCTGATGTTTTCCCACTGTTTAGTTGTCATTTCACTATTATGTTGCTACTATTTTGTTGTTATTGTTTGGATATTGTATAACTATTGTTTTATTGTTAATTTTGCTACTATTTTAGAAACATTTGCTTGTTAAATTGCACCTATCTTAGTGTTATTTAAGTACAAAGGCTTTATTTTATTTTATTTTGAATTTGTTAGGAAACATTTATTTTAAAATTTGCAGTGTGTTTGATGTAGTATATTTTTAATTTTTTATATAAAAAATAACATAAAAAATTTTAATACGAGTAGGCCAAGTCAAGCTCAGGTTTTAACATTTGTATCCGGGTTGAGCTTGAGAAAAATTTAGGCCCATTTTTTTGGTTGGGTCAAGCCCAAGCCTATCAATTGGGCCTAGGATTTTGTTAGGGCCTGACCAAGTCCACGGACAACTCTAGTTTGGTGCATAAGAAAAATGTTTTGTGCATTTATTTTGAATAGAAAGTCAAATTTCAACAATTGATTTAATCACTACTATTAATTTAGTTTAAATATCTTTCTTATTTATCACGAACTATTATTATAATTGTAACATGTCTTACTTCTTTTTTCAAACTAACATTATAGGTTAATTATTATATAGTTATAAAGTTGTATACTATTTAAAATTTAAGAGAATGTTATGAATGCTATTAAGTGGATGTTCATTATAATCAACCTTTCACCTTTCATCTTCTTGTAACCCATTTCCTATTAATGTGTTAGAAATGAGGAGTCAAAATCTCCTATATATAGAAGTATACCACTTGTAATGATGATAGAAAATAAGAGAAATGCAATAGAAATCTCCATTTATTCTCATTTATTATTCTTGTGTTCATTGCATTATTATTATTTTATAATATATTATCAATGCAAGCTTGCTCGTTAGTATTTAATATTTCGTTTGAGAATACCTTGTTGAAGCAACAATCCTAAAGTATGTGATTTTCTATGTGTGCTTGAAAGATTTTGAGATTTCAATATTCTTAATGAAAAGAAATTCAAAATGATGCTCATTTTTTTCAGTATTTAAGTATGAATTTATGTTTTATATATTTCATAGTATGCTTGTTTATGGTCTAAGACTTTGAATAAGATTGAAGAAGCAAGAACTTCAATATTTTTGCTTAAATATGTATATCTTTCATAACATATGGTATCGATATGATAACTACATTGCCTACAAAATTATTTCTAATAGAGCCACACATGATTTGTGAGTATAAATGGATTTGACTTTTATATAGACAAAGCAAAAACCATTGTTTTAGTCCAAAATCATCTATAAAATTATTTTTAAAATTTAGTTAAATATTTAATTATTTGAATAAAATTTTTACCTTTAAAATGATCTCCTTTGAATTTTTTGAGATAAAATGTAGTTAAATATGAATTATATAAATACTTCCATGACAACCTAAACACAGTCTTAAAAATAGCTCACATAGGTTGCAACAAAAACTACAATTTTGAGTCTCACTTAAAGAATCATAGTCTTAGAAATAGCTTTGGTTGTGCTGTTTCCACCATAATGGTGGTGAAGCTAACCAAGTGACACATTCGGTTGAAGAGATATTTTAATCGGTTTAGAATTGAATACCACTTTTACTTGTTTCGAATTTTGTCTTTTTAAGTAACAAAATCAAACAAATGTTAAAACAAAATGTTGGTCACCCATTTTAGAATATTTTAATTGTTTTACAAAGTCAAAACAAATAATGTCAATATTAAAATATAATTGGAAATAGCTATTCACGTGGGAATGAGGTTTGCTTTTGGGAGATATGGAATGACTTATAATTTGTTTTAAATCTTCTTAATTTTCAGAAATTAAAAGGAAAAATGATCCCAAAAGTATAAAATTTACTTCCAATAATTTTTAAAATATACATACATATATAAAATTTTTATTGAAATTATAATTGGTATAAAGATTTACTTACACTCATGTTTTAAAACCACATTAACTAAAAAATAAAAAAGTTTATGATACATTATTTGTACAAAATTTAAAGCGTAAAGTATAAGATTTATGAAGTCGAATGCATCTTTTCAGACATCTTCTGACAAGAAAACCTCCATTCTTCTTCATGTGTTCATAACCATCTGCCGAAATGGGTCAGGCCTTTTTAACGGTCGACACGTAGTCGCTTTTTCGTTTTTCCGCGCTTAAAGAGACCACGCGTTTTAGCTTTTGACTTTTCAGTCTCCTATCGCATTTCATTTTCATTTCTTTTTAGAATATAACTTGTCATATATTTTAGATTACTCCCTGTATTTTATAAAAGTTTGGGATTTAGTCTTATATTTTAATTTGGTCATTTTTAGTCTTTATGCTTTTCAAATTTTAAATTTTCAATCCTCATCAAACGGTAATTGTCAAATTTTGTATCAATACTGAACTTTCAAATTTTGAAAAAATATAAAGACTTGCAATGATCCAATTTGAGAATATGAACTAAATCTATAACTATACACATAATACAATATTAATAAGTGAATTTAACTTATATTGTTTTGGTGAGAACTAAAATTTTAAAATTCGAAAAAGTATAGGGACTAAATCCACAACTTTCTCAAAGCAAAGTGTAACATATATTTTAATATATGTATAATTAAGTAATATTTACATTGACTCGTATTTAGTAGTAGCAATATAATCAAGAGTTAACGATATTTTACCTCTAATTTTTTAATTTTATTTGATTGATTAAAACAGTAACTAATACTAAAGCAAACTTTAGGTTTTAAATATTTTTCTTCATGTGTTAATTTCGTTAATAAGAGTTTATGAATAAGGATATAGGATTTTGGTTTTCTTTATTTGTTACTTAGAAAAAAAAAGGAAAGTTTTCTTGGAGGATTGGAAGGGAGATGATAGGGTTTGAACCCATGTCCTCTTGGTATTAGAAGGAAGCTTAAATCGTTACTTTAAACAAGTCTTGACTCTTGACTCATTCACAACAGTTTTTTTAACAAAATACTATTATTAATAGGAATCATGAACAATAAGGATACAAAGATTTGACATATAGTGTAAACAATAAATAAATCACTACAAACTAATGTAGAAATTTTTGTCTACAAAATAATATCATAGAAAAAAAAAAGAGAGACAAATTGACAGACTTAATGTAGGCTTTCATTCTAGCCTTCCAATAGGGGTAGTTACTATTCTCAAGCATAGGGGGCGAGTGATCAACAAATCTTCCATTGTCAGCAAAAAGCAACACTTAGATTCACCATTAGATACATTAAGTGTTTGCTCTGATACTAGTTGTTACTACCTTAAGTTACCTATTTACTCAAAATGGCAACTACAATGGAAGTGTTAGAATCTAGTGGCCACTACAGTATGACATTGCAAAAAAAAAAAAAAAGTGCAAACAAAACATAAATAATACCAATGTTTGTTTACGCAATTCGGTTTTCATAGGTCTGCGAAGCCAATCTCAGTGAGTAATTTCACTATTTTTTTATCATAAATACAACAAATGATTTACACTCTATTATTCCCAAGTATAGAGATCTCACATTTGTATCTAAAGACTAGAACAATCACTTTCAAATCCTTCCCCTGATAACTTGGGCAGTAAACACTTCAACAATGTTTACAATAACAATTTGCACTCTCTCACAAAAACAGTTCCTCGATGAACAAAATTTATGCTTTGAGGCTTGCTAACATAGAATCTAAGTGAATATAAGTAACTCAGTGAGAATAATTGTTACATCAATAATAATCAAACAAAATCACCTGAAGGTATGCTCTCCAAAATCAGCAGCATTATCTCAATCAAATCTCCACATTCTAGACTTTATTGATCCACTCGAATTCAAACCTATCTTCAAATGCCAATGATTACTTCCCATTGATGGACCATTGTATCTTCAAAAAGCATTACATTAATAGGTTCAAAGATTTTTTTCATTTAAGACAAATTTTTAACCACCTCAGTGACAGTTTGTAGTTGGCATTGCAAATATCACTCCGCAACTCTTAACTCATTTTGCCTCAACAATATATATATTTTAAAATCATTTTAATTAATTTGTTAATATATATTTATATAAAAGAGGGATTTTTATCTAAACCAGTCTAAAATTAATTTAATTGTATACGCTTTTATAAATTGTTGTACGAATCATCAATTTGTTTTTTACATAATAAAATTCAAATAAAGTAAAGAAGCCTAACTATTTATTCAATGTGAACAAAATTGAACTGTTAAATATATGTAAAATATAGTACTTTCAATCAATATAAAATTCAAATTAATTAAAATATTACGTAGACCGTAACTGCAATTATGACATTGAATAAAACGATCAATTTTTTAAATTTGTCAATTATATACAAAATTATAACAACATATCAAATTAATTAGCTTTTAAACTAATGTATGTTTATTGAGGGTTAAATTAGAGTTGTTGATGGCTGGGTCGGGCCCTAACTAAATTTTAGATCCGATTGATAGGTTCAGGTTCGGCCCGAAAAATGGGTAAAAATTTTTGTCCGAGACCAGCTCAAATTATATATGTTAAACTTGGACTCGATTTGTATTAATTTTAAAAAAAATATATTTTATTATATAGAACAAATTTTAAAAAATGTAATATATCAAGTACACTAAAAACATTAAAACAAATGGTTCCTAATAAATTTTAAAAAGACATGTACTCGGGCTAGGCTTGGGCAAAAAAATACTTACCCAAGGCTTAGTTCGTTTAGAAAACATGCCTCATTTTTTGTCCAAGCTCATTTTAAACTTATCGAATGATCCAACCCATGAATCACTCTAGATTCAACTTACAATTTAGGCGGGAATAGTTTTCCAATCCATAAGCATCAACTATGTATTGAAATCACTTGAGTTGGCTTCAAAGTATTGAGAATGAAATTCATATGAAGGATGTAACATATAGTGTTTTAAAATTAAAATATTTAATTTTAAAGTTTTCATTAAAATAAAAATAATATTTGATATATTGTCTATGTATAAATTTTATAATCATTAGTGAATGATAAGATGATACTTCACTATTAAATAAAATGAAGACAATCAAGGACTTAAAATAATTAATAATAATTTTATTTAAATATATTTAAATTTTAACTAATTTTAATTATTCATATAAACATTTTTAAATTTAGAGTCATAGATTTTATGTTTAAGGTTTAGAGTTTTTATTGATAATAGTTAAAATTAATTATTGTTTAAATAAAATTATTAGTATTTATATTTAAGTCTTCAATTATTATTTTATTCAATAATGTTGTGTTATATTATTATTCTTTGATGTTGTGTGGGAGTCATGATAATGTTTCTCCTAATTCTACCATAAAACCATTGGAACAAAAGATATGACTCTGGTCGATGTTCTTTCAAAACAAACAAGATTTTGTTGTGTTTTTATATATTTGAATAAATATCTAATTATTCCAACATATGCATGGGCTTAGATTTTTCAAGAAATGGATTATTCATTTGATATTTTAAATTTGATTCAAGATGGATTGTAGAGGCGCTTATCGTTAGGTTTGGATCGGATCTAATCATAATATTAACATATTTTATGTTTCTTCAAGGCTAGCCTGACTTAAAATATGTGCTTAAAATTTTGCTCAAACTCGTCTATATTTACAAAAGACTAACCCAAGCCTATTTTAGGTCCATCCCATATTAATTTTTAATTTTTTTTAAAAATATTTATATTATATTATTTTAATATTTAATAATTTTATACATTCTTTTATTTATTTAATTTTTTTATATAGTCATCTTAACATTATTTTAATGTTTACATTAGAGTAGTATTATATATTTAGTATAGGTTTATTTTTTTAATGTGTTCTAAATTACATAATATAATATAAAATATTATAAACTTAAAAATGAGTTAGGTTAGGCTCAGGCCATGAATGTTCAAGCCTGAGCCCAACCCATATTTTAAACGGGCCTAATTTTTCCCAAGTTCATTTTTCGAGCCTAATATTTTTACCTGAACCCTCCCAAACTTCGGGCGGACCTTCAAACTTGGATGGATAACCCGATCCATAAACAGGTCTAATGAATAGATTTAAAGAAGTTATTAAATTTCTTTAAAAAAAATCAAGATTACTGATTTTAACTAGGGAAATAGTAAATATGATAATACAAAGATATCCACATGAAACAATATGTTAAAAAGGTGGAAAGATCCAACCTAAAATGTTAACCAACGTGTTAAAACTTGGTTTAGTATAAATTAGAAAAAGTTTAATAATGAAGCATGGTATACTAAAAGGGATGATATATAAATATTAAAAATTACATAATTTGATTAAAGTTGGAATGCTTTAAATAATGGCCTTGAAACTATTCAACAAATTCTCTATTTTATATATATATATAGTAATAGATTTTAGAACGAATGATATAATATTAAATGAATGTATAGCCAAATATAGGTTACTTTAGGATAAGGTATGGTGGAGGTGAAGCCTTATCTTCAATTACTAGTTATATAAAGTCCATTGATTTGTTCTAAACCTACATACGATAGTAAGGATGGAGATTGTTGCTATATTATCATTTTACTTTTACAAGCAAAATGAAATTGAATGATTAATCTTACACGATTTTCCTCGTAAGTAATGCTTTTTAGCCTTAGATGGTTATTTTAGCTTAAAAGTCTTTTTTATTTATTTGAGTTTACATAATCTTATCTCATTGCTTGCGCATTCTTTTAGGGAATAGGCTCATGAATATATTAATGGAGAGAAGTTGGATGTTGGCAAAACTTGTCCATGAGAGGCCAAGTTTTATGAGATGTGGAGTTCTAAATTGTTCCAAAAATAAAAATGAAATGTAAATAATTGTTTTCCCATGTTTAGTTTAGATTCATGCACGTATACCATACAAAGATATATGCCTAATTATGAATAGATGGATTGAACTTTTGGACTTTGCCTTGTTTGACAATGCTCATCATCAGCAGCAAAATGGAAGAGAGGAGAAAATAAAAATAAAAATAAAAAAGTTAGCGGAGGTTGAACCCTCGAGATAAGGGAAGAGATTGTAGGCACCCAGTTATTTCTTAAACCTTACTAAATCAACCATTTGAGTTCAAATCATAATTTCGGAAATTAGGGTTTCTTTTTTTCTTATTTAAACTTAAAATTTATTTGGCAATAAGTGTATAGATTCATTATGTGTCATTTTATCATCTTCCATTATGTGTAGGCCAAGACAATCGACAAACTCGAATTTGATAATAAAAACATGATGAAAGCAATGAGTTTGAAACCAATTGATAATAATAAATTGAAAGTCCATCTTAACTTGGTGTGACTAGCTGCGTTTATGGAACTTGAATAACCCATTTTGTTATTCAAAAAATATTAATTATTATTATTATTAAAATTATGGTTTGGGTAAAATCATTGGTAATTATCTTTTCCAAACCCGATTCAAACACAAAGCTATCCAACCAGACAAATACAGTGTAAGTTTGCTGTCCTGGATTTTCTTCTCAATATTGTGATTTGAGTCACCAAAAAACAAATGAGGTGAGGTAAGAGAGAAAGAGAAAGGATTGTGATATGTCTAATATGGTGCCACTATATTGTTGCCTTTTTGATTGCCTTTGTTGCTGGGAAAGATGGGAAATAAAATGAAGGGTTTCAAAATCATTTTCCAATTGATTTATTGGCCACAATCGATATTTTTAAGAACGATTTTCCTTTTTGTTTGATTCGTGGAAAAAGTTAAAATAAGAACAAAAAAGTATAATGATGGTATTAATTATAATTTGCGTTCATGTTTCGATAAATGATATACTGGGTTTTTTCGATTAAAGTAACAGGGACTTGTGGACTAAAATTTTGTCATTGCATGTTCCATTTGTTTTTGGATATAAGAAAATTTATTTTAATTTCACAAATGTGATCATCTCTTCTCGTTAAATAATTTGAACGTTTGTGTAATGTAAATATTTTAATGGTATTTTAGGTTTTGAAAAGTATTGATGTAAATGAGTGTAAAGTTAGAGAATAATTTTAAAGATCCGAATCTCCCCCTAAACCCTTTTCATTTCTACCAAACAAAACTTGTAGAGATTCATTTCTTTCTCAAATATTGATTCATGCCAATCACTTAGAAATTGAAAACAGTAAGAGACTCACCATTATTTTTGGTCTTTTATACATGTATACTGGAAATTTTATTTACTTATTTTAATTGTAAGGCATCACAATTGATGCCAAAGTGACAATAACATAGTGATTACCTAACATGCTTTGACTGAATTGAACCTCTCATTTCCTTTTCTTTCACATTCCCAATCTTTTTCCCCCACTAATCAAAGTCAACAATAAGAGGAAATTGGCATTGTCATGTTTAACAAGAATGTGATTTTACAGCTAAAATCTTTCATATTAATGCAACCAAAAATTTAATACCTATTTTGTATTTGCCAGGGATGGATCTACACGTGTGATAGACTTGATCAATGATTAGATATTCAAAATCAAAAACTTATTTTCTGCTTAAATTTAGCTGATGAATGTGGGGTTTCGCAATGTTTTCTAATGTCTCTAGAGTCAACAAATATAATTATCATGAATAAAATCAACATGTGATTGTTAATTATTCCATCAATATAAATAAATAAAACAAGTATGATTTGGATTAAATCTTCATTAGATTTTGTTTAAATTGTTATGTTTCTGAGATGATTGGAAGATGTCTATTTCAAGCCAAGGAATTAATTCAAATATCCAGTAGACGAAGACGTGGATCTCTCATATATATTTTGCAGTTGCTTTCAATCCGTAGTATCTTCCCATGACCTTTTTGCACTTTGATCACTTCATCTCTATTTGACCTTTGCTAAAATTGGGGCATATGCATAGTCGGGATCAGATGGAGACCCTTCTGAATTATTTGTTATTTCTATTTATAAATAAATCTTTTTTATTTTGAAAATCCAAATACCACCAGGATCGACTAGCAGCAAAATAGCCCAAGCAAGGTAGTTTTCAGCACCCTTACAGTCTCCTATATTTGTACTAACGCGCATGAGATGCAAGGACAATAGATTGACCCTTACACAACCCTACTAATCCTATTAAGCTACAACAATGGGATCAACCTACAGAAATCGACATCCCTTAAGGTAGGCTCAAAACTGAGTACAAAAACTAGGTACCATCATCACCTTCACTATAGAACTATTCCCTCCATTTCCATTATACCAAGCCTTTTAGTCTGACTTAAGCGTTAGAGAATGTCCCAAAACACTAACTCCAAAGCCTCTATAGGGCACTCTTGTTTTGCATGAAGCACAATAACTTTACCCCAGATCGAAAGCTTAAGCACCTAGCCTCCAACCCAGCTCAGCGTATGTGAGAAGTGGACAACAATCCATGAATCCCTTTACTAAGATGCCCACCACACAAGTTGCCACTTCCATAGTCATTTTTGCATAATCGATATAATTTTAATGACTAGTTCTAGTAAATTTTGGACATGGTTGCTACTAATGTTAGTGAATTTTGTTTATTTTTTACACGTGCAATTTATGTCGTAAAGATAATAGAAATTGGAGCCAACTAGTGCAATTTTCGCATGACTAATAATGGTCAAGGCATGGAACACGAGACACATGAGGACTTTTTTTGATCAAGTAAATTACTATGAGTTTAATTTGAAATAAATAGTTTTTTTAAAATTTAATCACTTAGGGTTTTCGTTTTCCTTGAAGGATGTTTATTATATTCGGTGATTTTGTTATTTTACGATTTTTATTATTTTAAGATTTTATCATTTTAAAATATTGTTTTGTATACATAGTGGTAAATTTCAGCAATAGCTAGGCAACGAGTGAACTATTTTTAGTTTCTTTGTTTTCAATAATATTTCGGCATTTTCTAAAATTATGAGTAGTTAAATTTTAACAGGTATGTGAGATTCAAAGTGTTTTTCATTTCTTTTTTATTCAATTGGTATTTGCTCAATCTACATTGTCGTACCACTTTTTATTATTACTCTTTGTATCATTTCAAGTTGGGCTATTGTTCAATATTTAGGATAATAAATAGTTAATTAAATCCATCCTTATCTTTTTATTCTAATAATTAGAACAAGTTAATGTAAATTGATCGAGTTGAGTGTTTAAGTTATGATATGGGAGTAGGTAATCTAATTTAAATGAATCGTACACTTGAGTTATTGATTAGAGTCAAGTTTTTCTAGTTCGTAAGGTTGTTGATGAATTAAATCTTAAAAGTTTATTTTAATTGTCAAATTGTTCTTATAATTAATTTACAATCTAAGGAAATATTTGTGGTTTGTTCTTTAAACCCTATAATCACTTATCATTAAATAAGAAGACATCATAAATTCATGACCTATATCAATACTAAGGCTAATATCACAAGTAATGCTGAAATTTTAACATATTTATTTATTCTTATTAAATTGAATTACTGTTATTTTACATTCTGCTTTCTTTTATTTACATTTATTTTATTATTTTGGAATAATTAAAACCCCTTTTATTTTTTTCGCCGATACTTAATCGCGCTCATGACTAAGCTCTAGTGTCATGGGTTGCGCATGGGAGCCCGCAACCATGACACATTCGTGTGATCCATCAAGTGGGAAGGAGGTCATTTGGCCCGATCGGACTGACCCATTACTTGAAGAGATTGAAGGCCCATCTACAAGATTGTCATATATGGAAACATAATCTTCGAGGATATGCAATCGTAGATATGATCTGTAATCTTAGAAGATATGATTTTGTAATCTTAGATATTTGATTTGTAGATACCTTTTAATCTTAGCCGTTGATGTACTTGATATGTACCGTTGGATTTAGGGAGGCTCTACTATAAATAGAGGCCTCTCCCCACATTGTAAATCACTGGAGTTTTGAAGAGTAATAAGAGTTCTTGAGAGTATTCACTCAAACTTCTCTCTCTCTTGTGTTCTTGATATTCTGTGGCTTGTTCTTATTTCGTTCTTCGTTCATCTTTGTTTGATCTTTGAGTTGCTTCCGTTTGTGTTAGTTTCAAAGGGGAATTCTATTGAATCCTCAACTTGTGAGAGTTAGGTTGACTGAGGCATTTTTGGAAGTAAGAAACTACCTAAGGCCGCACGGATTGTGAGGAAAAAATTCTAAGTCCGTGACAGTTGGTATCCGAGCCAATCTTTTGAAAGCACTGTTGAAGGATGTCGAAAGAAATTAGTGAGAATGAACCAATGGAGACCCGTGGGAGGGCTAGAAAGGCTAGTCGATCGAGGGACATGTTGTCGAGCTTGGAAAATTGAGTGGTCAATCTCGAGGAGTCTGTTAGTGACATGAGGGAGACACTCAAAGTGGTCCTGACCCATATGGAGGAATTTGTGCCTGACACTCTTAGATTCACTTCGAACAAGTTGACGGTAAGGGACGAAGCTCTTGAGGTCTTGGTGACTGCCATAAAAGAGGAGATTACTGAGCTTAAGGCCACCCAGGGAAGTGGGATGTTGGTTTCGGAACCGAAGCAACGTCATGTGGATGTTTCAAAACCCGAGAAGTTTAAGGGGGCTAGGTCCGGGAGAGAAATGGACAACTTCTTGTGGGAATTGGAGTAATATTTTCGAGCAATGGGCATTGAGAATGATGTCACTAAGGTAAACAATGCTTTGATTTACTTTACTTATGTTGCTCTCTTGTGGTAGCGACGTAGGTCCAAGGATGAGAAACGTCGAGGAACAGCTATTGGGACTTGGGAGGAGTTTCAAAGAGAGTTAAAGAAGCAGTTTTATCAGCAGCATGCTGAAAAGGAGACTCATCTAAGTTACGCCGGCTTACGCAACAAGGCACCATTCGAGATTATGTTTGGGAATTCAGTGAGTTGATGCTTCGGATCTCAGACTTGAATGAGAATGAAGCATTTTATTAGTTTGAGGATGGGCTAAAAATGTGGGCTACGCAAGAGTTGCGTCTTCTAGGTATCACTGATTTGACCGTAGCCATGACCGTAGGCATGGCCGATGGTACCAAAGACAAAGCGAGTAGTGGGCTGATGTTTATGGATATCACTGTGGCAGGTAGAAGATTGAATACCCTTGTTGATACCGGTGCGTCCGATTTGTTTATGTCCAAAGAGATGGCAAAGGAACTCGATCTCAAAACGGAGGAAGATTTGGGTCGAATCAAAACGGTGAACTCGGAAAGCATTCCCATAACGGGTGTAGCTAAAGGAGTGGAACTCAGGCTTGGCAAGTGGACCGGCAAGGCAACCATTAAGGTAATTCCACTTGATGGTTATGATTTTATGGTCGGATTAAGCTTACTTTACTGACTTAATGCAGATATTCATTCTTTCGAGAATTACATGACGATCTTTGATTCAAACTGTTGATATATGGTATGAGTGAAAAGAAAGGGAAACATAGAAGGAAAAATATTGTTGGCAATCCAATTTGCCAAAGGAGTACGTAGAAATGAAGTCTCCTATCTAGCCACCTAAAAAGACAATGTGAATGAGAAATTCGAGGGGGAAATTCCAAAGGAAGTAAAGCAGTTGTTGAAGGCATTTCAAGATGTAATGCCCATGGAGTTGCCCAAAGCATTGCCACCTAAGAGAAAGGCTGGTGACTCAGTCATTGCTAAACTACACCTTATTTTGCGACACAATGGGTTGCATAAGGGGCTTGTGTGACGATATAAGGGGCCGTTTCGAGTTGTGAAGAAGGTAGGCAAGGTGGCCTACAAGCTTGAGTTGCCTGAAAAACTCAAACTCCATCCAGTGTTCCATGTGAGTATACTTAAGCCATTCCATGAAGATGGAGAAGACCCAAATCGAAACGAGTCCAAACGAGCACCAATGGGGGTAAAAGTCGCCTATGATAGAGAGGTTGAAAACATCAAGGTAGATCATGTGATCAGACAGAAGTACTATCGATCGCGGCATGAATATCTAGTCCGATAGAAGGGATTTCCTGATAGTGAGACAAGTTGGGAACCCACCGAAGCCTTGTGGCAATTTCAAGACAAGATAGATTGGTACCATGCAGAGGACGCGAATAGGACGTCGCTAGAATCGGTGGGAGAGAATGTCATGGGTTGCGCATGAGAGCCCACAACCATGATACATTCGTGTAATCCATCAAGTGGGAAGGAGGTCATTTGGCAATTTCGGACTGACCCATTGCTTGAAGATATTGAAGGCCCATCTAGAAGCTTGTCATATATGGAAACATAATCTTCGAGGATATGCAATCGTAGATATGATATGTAATCTTAGAAGATATGATTTTGTAATCTTAGAGATTTAATTTGTAGATACCTTTTGATCTTAGCCGTTGATGTACTTGATATGTATCGTGAGATTTGGGGAGGCTCTACTATAAATAAAGGCCTCTCCCCTCATTGTAAATCAATGGAGTTTTGAAGAGTAATAAGAGTTCTTGAGAGTATTCACTCAAACTTCTCTCTCTCTTGTGTTCTTGATATTCTGTGGCTTGTTCTTATTTCGTTCTTCGTTCATCTTTGTTTGATCTTCGAGTTGCTTTCGTTTGTGTTAGTTTCAAAGGGGAATTCTATTGAATCCTCAACTTGTGAGAGTTAGGCTGACTTAGGCATTTTTGGAAGCAAGAAACTGCCTAAGGCCGCACGGATTGTGAGGCAAAAATTCTAAGCCCATGACACTAGTCACAATAAAACTTTTGAATAAAAGGAGAAACTATTGCAGAACCAAAAGCAACAACCCAAACTTTCCCATGAATAACAATGTTTTCCCACCAAATGTTCGAAAAGCTTTAGCTCATTTGTATAACAATACGGGTCGTATAATAGAGAAAAAAACCCACATACAACAAAATATAATATAATACCGAGCATTAATGCTTAGCAGTACCTGTACACAGAGCTAGTAGAACAAATTGAGCTTTGAGATAAAACACAAAAAGTCTAAAACAACCAACAAAGATAAGTTTAATTCGTTGTATGCAGAACATAGACCCTTTTAACTAGTTGATTAGCAAGTGGAGGTTCCTCCAAAGGTTACACTATCTCTAAATACATACAATGGAACCATGAACCTCATGGATTATGCGAATCACTTGTGCTCATTCAATAACTTTAATGTGTGTCTAATCTGATTTAGGGCCATATTTTCCCTGCTATGCTTAGAGGCATTGCTAGAACCTAGTGGTGCTCATTTCAACCAACTCCATTGACAGCTCCTAAGATACGATCAACTAATCCCCTCTGAGCTATAAAAAAATTAGCCACCAAGGCAACCTCAAAAGCCAATACCATTATCACCTTCATTTTTTCTTGATCTCCTTTATTGTCACTCTACAAAAGTATTCCCTTGTTTTTTCATTATACCATCTCCTTCAATCAAACTTGAGCATTGGAGAGCATATCAGAAGCTCCTTATACAAGAAGCATCTTACTCTCAGTCTAATTTTAGATACTAAACATCTGATCTCTATTCAAAAAGACGTAAAGACTCTTTAACTTTTAAGAATGTTTATTATTATTCGCAATCATCCATATTATGGAAATTCAAAGGTATGGTTATCAAATATTGGAAATATATTTGGTAGTGCTAGAGGATGTAGGCAAAATTTGCTGAACCTCGTTAAAATTCTCGTCTTCTTTATGGTATTATTTTGCATATTTTATGAGTGTGATTGTAGTGATTTATTGTGCTATTAAATTACGATTGAGGGATATTCTGGCTAGGAAAGACCTGGTACTTAAGCGATCCTTGTGATCCATCTCTCTTTCTTGGGAATTGAACTTAGTGTGATTTTTTAGTACAATAATTTTAATTTTTTACACGCTTCCGTACAATAATTGGTATCAGAGCTGAATTCGTACTTGGGGAATACGATCGTTTATGGCACTCTTCACGTGCAGTAATTGAGATTGAGGGGAAAAATAGAAAAGGCATCGTCATCAGTAAATACTACAGTGACCAATGTAAAATTTGAAGTAGAGAAATTAGATGGTACCAATAATTTTGGTATGTGGCAATGTGAGATCCTGGATGTCTTATGTCAGCAAGAGCTGGATATAGCCTTTGAAGAAAAACCTGACAATATGGGTGATAAGGAGTGGGCCAAGATCAATAGACAGGCATGTGGAACAATCCGCCTATGTTTGGCCAAAGAGCAGAAGTACTCTGTCATGAGGGAGATATAAGTGAAGAAGTTGTGGGATACATTGGAAGAAAAGTTTCTAACAAAATGTCTTGGAAATAGGCTTTATATGAAAAAAACTTTATCGATTCACGTATGCACCCGGCATGTCAATGAATGACCATGTAAACTCATTCAATAAAATTTTAGCAGACTTGCTAAATTTGGATGAGAAATTTGAAGGTGAAGACAATGCATTATTGTTGTTGAGTTCTCTTCCTGATGAATATGATCATCTTACCACTATATTGTTTCATGGGAAGGATACAATCACATTTGATACAGTCTGTAGTGTGTTGTATAGATCTGAGACTCGAAAGAAATATAAAAGAGATCACAGAGATACAACCGCAGAAGTCTTAACAGTAAGAGGTCATTCGCACAGCAACAAATCTGGTAGAAAGAGTAAGTCTAAAGGGAGACCTGCCAAAGATGAATATGCTTTTTGTCGTAAGAAAGGGTATTAGAAAAAGAATTGTCCTAAGTTACAAAATGGCAAGGCTATTTCTGATGCATGTGTAGTGGAGCATGATGGAGAGTCAGACTCTAGCTTGGTTGGCATGACAGTGGCATGTCATACAGATGAGTGGATTTTGGATTCGGGATATACTTACCATATGTGTCCTAATAAGGACTGGTTTTCTAGTCTTAAAGAACTAGAAGGTGGAGTTATTTTTATGGGCAATGACAGCGCTTGTAAGACAATAGAGTAGGTACAATCCAATTGAAGAATCACGACGGCTCAATTCAAGTCTTGACAGATGTTCGCTACATACCTGGCTTGAAGAAAAATATCATCTCATTAGGGGTCCTAGAATCTAAAGGGCTCATAATTACTTTGAGAGATGGATTACTAAAGGTAGTACCTGGGGTATTAACGATGATAAAAGGCACAAGAAGGAATAACCTGTACTATTTAAATAGAAGTACAGTTATTGGATCAACATCAACAGCTTCTGCAAAAGATGCAGATTCAGAGGATACCAGGTTATGACATATGTGATTGGGACATGCTGGTGAAAAAACTTTGCAGAGTTTGGCGAAGCAAGGCTTGTTGAAAGGTGCAAATTCTTGCAAATTGAAATTCTGTAAACATTATGTTCTGGGCAAGCAGACGAGGATAAAATTTGGTTCAGCAATTCACAATACAAAAGGAATTCTAGACTACGTTCACAGTGATGTCTGGGGACCTACTAAAGTGTCTTCTTTGGGAGGTATGCACTATTTTGTTACTTTTGTTGATGATTATTCAAGAAAAGTATGGGTGTATCTAATGAAAAGAAACAATGAAGTTTTGGATGCATTTCTGAAATGGAAGAAGATGGTGGAGACCCAGACTAGTCAAAAGGTCAAACGACTTCGATCAGACAATGGTACTGAGTACAAGAATGATTCATTTCTACAAGTATGTCCAGATGAGGGCATTGTGCGACACTTTACTGTTCGGGACACACCACAATAGAATAGGGTGGCAGAATGTATGAATCGGGATATACTGGAGAAAGTTTGATGTATGTTGTCCAATGCTGGATTGGGTAAGGAATTTTAGGCTGTGGCAGTTACATATGCGTGCCATCTAATTAACCGGTTGCCATCAGCTATAATAAATGGAAAAACTCCTATGGAGAGGTGGACTGGTAAACTTGCTAATTGTTATGATTCTTTACATGTTTTTGGTTCCATTACATATTATCATGTAAAAGAATCTAAGTTAGATCCAATAGCAAAAAAAAAATTATTCGTAGGTATAACTGGTGGAGTAAAAGGATACCGTCTCTGGTATCCTAATACAAGAAAGATTGTTTTCAGTAGAGATGTGACTTTTGATGAATCAACCATGATAAAGAACAATGATTCACAAAAAGATGACAAAACCAGTAGTACTTTGCAATAGGTGGAGTTTGAAAAGGGTAGTGATGATCCAGCTAAAATTGAAGGAACAAATGATGATGAAGTTTCGACCCAAGAACTTCTACTGGAACAAGATTCAATTGCATATAAGAGGCCAAGAAGAGAGATTCGTATGCCTACTCGCTTTGATGATATGGTGGCCTATGCACTTCCAATTACAGATGATGATGTTCCTTCTACTTACACAGAAGTAAGAAGTAACCCTGATGGTGTAAAGTTGAAGCAAGCTATGAATGAATAAATGCAGTCTTTTCATAAAAATAAGACATGGGACTTGGTGACACTGCCCAAAGGAAAGAAGGCAATTAGATGTAAATGGGTATATGTAAAGAAGGAAGAATTTCTTGGTAAAAATGAAATTAGATACAATTCTAGATTTGTAGCAAAGGGTTACGCTTAGAAAGAAGGAATAGACTACAGTGAAGTGTTTTCTCCAGTTGTGAAGCATTCGTCTATTCAGATTTTGCTAGCCTTGGTTGCGTAATATGATCTTAAACTAGTTCAGCTCGATATGAAGACTACATTTTTTCACGGTGATTTGGAAGAGGAAATCAATATGACTCAGCCAGATGGATTCAAGGTTGCTAATAAAGAAAATTGGGTTTGCAAACTGACAAAGTCGCTTTATGGATTGAAACAATCTCCAAGGCAGTGGTACAAGCGATTTGATCAATTCATGAAAGGGCAAAGGTACACAAGAAGTAAATTTGATCATTGCGTGTATTTTTAGAAGCTACAAGAAGGAATTTTCATATACTTGCTCTTATATGTTGATGATATGTTTATAGCATCTAAGAATAAAGTTGAAATTGAAAGATTAAAGACTCAACTCAACCTTGAATTTGAGATGAAAGATCTAGGTGAAGCTAAGAATATTCTTGACATGGAAATATGTAGAGATAGAGCTCATGACAGAGTTAGTTTGTCTCAGAAGCAATATTTGAAGAAGGTACTATAGAAGTTTGGCATGAACGAGCATACAAAAGCTGTAAGTACCCCGTTAGCTTCTCATTTCAAGCTTTCTGCACAACTATCTCCTTCGACGAATACGGAACAAGAATACATGTTATAAGTTCTGTATTCTAATGCAATAGGTAGCTTGATGTATGCAATAGTGTGTACAAGACCCGACATTTCACAAACAGTTAGTATAGTGAGCAGGTATATGCATAATCCTGGAAAAGGACATTGGCAAGCTATGAAATGGATTCTACGGTATATTCAGAAGACCATGAATATTGGATTACTGTTCAAGCAGGATACTACACTTGGTAAAGGTGTTATTGGGTACATTGATTCTAATTATGCTGGTGATGAGTTTACACTTGCTGGAGGTCCAATATTCTGCAAGTTTAATAGTTGAAGAAGGCACTATCAAGTGTTGTTGACAAAGGTAGAGAGAATTGTGTGAAGATAAGATTTTTCGAATCAAATCTTCAAAGTGGAGATTATTGGAAATCATCCATATTATGGAAAGTCAAATATCTGGGTATCAAATATTGGAAAGTCAAAGATATAGGTATCGAAATATTGGCATAAGAAATCTGAGATATTTACAATATTTGGTCCCAAATTATATAGTGACTTTGCAAGTTGATCCCTGAACCTCAACTAGAAATAGGCCTAACCATGTCTCATTCATAGTATCATATATTTTCCATTCTCTACTTAAGGCATTATTCTCTCTCTCTTTGTAAATTTTCACTTGTATTTTGGAGTGAAATATATTTGGTAGTGCCCGAGGATGTAGGGAAAATTTGCTAAACCTCGTTAAAATTCTTATGTTCTTTATGGTATTATTCTGCATATTTTGTGAGTGTGATTGTAGTGATTTATTGTGCTGTTAAATTACGATTGAGGGATAGTCTGGCTAGGAAAGACCTGGTACTGAAGCGATCCTTGTGATCCACCTCTCTTTCTTGAGAATTGAACTTAGTGTGATTTTTTAGTATAATAATTTTACTCTTTTACAAGCTTCAGCACAATAATTATCAATAGGATTTTTCAAAAGAAAATAATGTAGTTGATTCCTTAGAGGAAAGAAACTAGACGAATATAATTGTTCTCTATTTTTTTCTTTTTAGTTAATTTCTTATTCACTACTATATACTTTTTTTTTCTCACTCGAATGCAATAAGTCAAGAAAGATGTTGGGACCACCAACTCTTTCAAGAACAGTAGGAGTACAGCAACAATACAACTAACAACAATACAACTGACAGCCAAATATAAAAATCTCCGCACAACAACAAGTAAAAGAATGTTAACAAATTCACCATAAGGTTTTAAAAAAGATATCGATATACCCGCTTTCACTAAAGCATCCGCTATATTATTATTTTACCAATGAATAATCATGATCTGAAATTGAGTCAACTACTTAGTGCCATAGTCAATGTCCCTAAACAATTTCCATAACGACTACGGTCTATAACTACTATATACTTAATTATCTTTTGTTACTATTATTTTATCTTAATGCTAATTTGATGTTATCTCATGGTTAAAATGTAAATTATTTGTAGTTTTATATTAAAGATATACCTTTTAATTTTGCTTTTGTTATAATAAGTATTCTAATCCGTTTTATAATTTGAGACTAATTTTATTCGGGTTGAAAGATTCCAATATTCAATTTAATTCAAATACTCAAAGAAGAACACTATTTCTACTCTTTCGAACCACTATCCACCATAATAAGTTGATATTAAGTTGGATGTTGAATAAAGTAATTGACATTTCCCCATTCTTTTACCTTAATTTTATTTTGAAGTATTCACTAGTTTTGTTTTTCAATCTCCGTAGGAGTAAAAGCAAAAATCAATTTTATAAATTTTCTTTCAATAGCCAATGTAATATATACATCAATGAAAAGAAAAACAGAGATGTGAAAATCTTTCATGGATACATCAATGTCTCAAAAGAGTAATATTGTTTTGGAAGCACTCAAGATATAGACTAAGCTAGCCAGCTGTCAACCTTTAAAAAATTCAATTTTATTTGCTATCGGTTTCAATTTCCAATAAATGCCAAATCCCAAGCATGAAAAATACATGAGGGGGCTACGTAACCAAAGGCTTTAAAGTCTTTGCTAAATTCTGTGGAGAAGGATTTATTTGAATTTTATGTGATAGTAACAAGTGAATTTGAAAAAAAATAGATACGAAGTGGAATGTGCATTATTAGTGATAAACTAGTATGAAGATTTGGCTGAAACTATTATGTTGAACCCATAGTTTGACACCTAGACAAATATTTGTTCTGATTTTTTATTGATAAACTAGTATGATTCCCTATCCGCATTGGGCTATTATTTTTGGACCAAATTATAAACTAAACATTTGAAGGTCCAAATATGTTACTTATACCAACTGAATTAAATCAAAATACAAATCATTATTTTATATTGAATTATGATTATGGTTGTTTTCTTATGTTTAAATTTAAGTTTTATTATTTATACTTTAATTCGATATAATTCAATTTTTCTACGTAATATCATTAGTTAGTTAGTTAGTTAAAATAGTTGATACTTTTAATTAGTTCGGTTAAAATGTTGAGGTCGAATTTTTTTTTTGTTAAAAAATACTTATTCCAACTTCATGCATAGGTATATTTTGTGTTATAAATGTGTTTTTAATAGAAATTCTATAACCGCCCCAACCCAACCTAAACGTTAGGCTCGAATTCAAGAGATTACATCGGTCACCGAGATGACATGGTACGATTAGAGTTTATAAAATAGTCAACTTAAAATATTTATTTATGTTAGAAGAAAATTTAGTCTATTTTTAGAAAAGTTGTCAAGTTATAAAAAAAAAAACGTTTTAGTTTAACTTCCCTAAGTAAAAGTGATTTCTTTACGAAAACTTAGTTAATTTTTTCATTTATTTATTACCCACTGTTTATTTACAAATTAGCAGTGGAAAGTGATTTTAACTTAGTTTTAATAAAACCTATATTTCATGCTTAATTAATTAAAATAATATTTTAAATTAATTTAAATGTCATGCACGCTAAATTAAACAAAAACCTAAGTCTCATGCCACAGTTCAAAAATAAATTCATACAATCTCTAAATAATGAACTATCAAATAATAATTTTAAAATATTTATATAAAAAAATAGATCTAAGTCGAGCCCTTTTATTTGTTGTGTTCGTGTCCTAACCTGGTGGGTTATTTGAAAAGATGGAAATTAAAAAGGGAGTGAGCTATGAAGTGTGAGTTTCATTACAAGCAAAACCAGTGCAAACAATTGATAAGTCATACTAAATAATAACACATAGAATAATTGTGGATAAATAGCAAATCAAAGTATCAATTTTTTAGATTAACCATCAATAGTATCTCAGGATTCATAATAGCAATTTTAGAATATTGGTATTTCAATTCACTCAACAATTTAAACAAAATATAAATATGTCATCACAGAAAATCCAGTTTGTGTGCACATGCTTTATAAATGCCATACAGTTTTAGTTTAACAGAAAATATCATACTCCTCTGCTACACACCACACTATGAGTTCCCCAGAACTAATCCAACTTTATATCTCGGGTTGTGGACAAACCACAGCTGATTTATAATTACTGCCACTTGTTGTGGGTGCACAATATATTTGCAAATTAAACAAACTGCCACTTGGTTCATGATCGAACCACATATTTATAGTTACTTCCACTTGCTGTGAGTATACAACATATTTGCAGATTAAACAAACTGCCACTTGGTTCATTATCGAACCACACTATTTGCAATTACTGCTGCTTGTTGTGAGTGCACAACATATTTGCAGATTAAACAAACTAACACTTGGTTCATAATCGAATCACATTGTTTGCAGATTAAACTATCATCCCACCCCATGCAATGGGATATGACACGCTTTGAAATAGAATAAATCAACACTAGCAGTGTTTATGCTTAACATGTATTTGATTCATCACTTGCAATTAACATGCTTTAACATGTATTTCAATAGGTTGGTGCCATTATTAACACTAACAGATTATTTGTTTCTCAATGTCAATAGCATGTAATATGCACTTCACATACAATATAATCATAACACTTCAGTCATTAAATCATAACTTTCAGAATAACACAATATTAGGGACTAAATTGAGCAAATAAAAACTCTAAAGACAATTCCAAGCATACACAGGACTAAACTAAATATATCATACATATACAAAATATTAATAATTCAACCAATCGGATCATGGATTCTAACATTATTTATTTTGTCGAGACTTAACCGAATAAAACAAAACACTAAAAACAATCTAGAAATAAAGTAAAATCTTAAAACTTGAAAATCGGGGAAAAACTATAAAATCTTAAAAATATGGAAAAATGTAAAATCTAAAAATAAGGACAAAACTATAAAATTTAAAAATATGGGCAAAACTATAAAATCTAAAAATAGAGGCAAACTATAATATCTGAAAAATAGGGGACAAAATTGTAAAATATGAAAAACAAAGGCTAAACTGTAAGATTTGGGAAAATAGGGGACAAAATGTAAATTTTGAAGCAATAAGGGCAAAAATTAAAAATTTGAAAAATAGGGGATAAAACTATAAAATTTGAAAAATAGGGGCAAAACTATAAAATTTGGAAAATAGGGGACACACGGTCGTGTGATCAGACTGTGTGGAAAGCCCTAGACCGTGTAGATGGGGTAAACGACCGTGTGGCTAGGTCGTGTGACAGACTGAGACCGTGTGGAAATTGAAAAACTAAGGTGCGGAGGAGACATGACCGTGTGGCAGGCCGTGTGAGAATAAAAAAACCTAAGGCTTTAGGGAGACATGACCATGTGAAGGGTCGTGTGGTCCACACGGGTGGCCCACACGTCCTTGTGGCTAGTTGTGTGGCCCTATTCCGAGGCACGATTTTCCTCAATTCACTTGTAAAAGAATAAACATCTGATAAAGGATGAGAAGGATCAACGCGAAAGCGAATCGTAAAGTTTGTCAAAGTCGCGAATTTGACTTAGAGCTCTAAACGTTCGGAAAGAAACTTAAATTTTGACACAACTTGAAACGAAATTGAATCCAAGTCAGATAAAACAATTAAAATAAATAAATAAAATATTAAGGAAGCGAATAAAGAAGATAAATGAAAAGATAGAACGTAGCGTGTAGAAGTCCTACGAACGTAGCGTGTAGAAGTCCTACAAAGCCTTGAAAACACGAAGAATCCACAACCCCCTTCAAGCGGCTCGAATTTCCCCTCCAAGATAGAAACCTTGGTAAGAAAAAGTTTGAAGATGATCCCCACAATCTAAAAAGATTGTTAAAACTCTTCTAAAAGAAACTGAAGAGAAATTCTTAAAAAAAAACTCAAGAGAAATTCTTAAAAAGAAAAACCCAGAGAGAATTTATTAACTCAAAAGATAAATAGAATAATAATGAATTAAATGAATTGTGTACAATGCAAAGGCCTATATATAGGCTAGCTAAATAAATCTAAATAAAACTCTTAAGTATACTAGAACTCTAATTTAATCTAAACAAGAAGTAGTTTTAAACTAAATTTTCTTGTTAATATAAAACTCCTAAATAACTTAAAATATTTAATAATTATAAAAAATTTGGAATAAAATAATAATAAAATAATAAGATCTGAAAAATATAATATTGGACTCATATATAATAAAAATTAAGTCTAAAACCCGAACCCAATATAATTTAAACTCTAATTAAAAGTCTGAAATTCGTAATTCCCGTCATAATCCCATTTAGAAATTCTGCTCGCTTAGTCTTCACTAAAACGGTCATAACTTGAGTTCCCAAACTCAAAATCGAGTGATTCAAAATACGTTTCGAAGCTAAGAGATAGATCTTTAAACGCCGTGAGACATATCAACCCAAAAATGCCAGGATCTCATCCAAAAAGTTGTCGCAAGTCTACTGATTTCCCAAGCCTGAAAATTGGCAGTTTTGATGATTGGAATCTAATAAATTTCACCCCATTTGTACATGTATCATTCTTCCTTTCCTTAAAAAGATTCATCCTCAAATCTTGTCTTTGATCGAGTCTTGATTTGATTTGCTTAACCTTTGACATTATTGTTGGGCCTTGAGGTAATGTGAACCCATCACATTTATGGGTCTGAAATTGTGCCTTGAGATCCGCATCATTCCCCCCTTCCTCAAGAAGATTCGTCCCCAAATATTTAGCTACACAAAAAGAAAAGCAATTAGAATAACTAACAATAAAATGAATAAAATACTTACCTAAGCTTTCTTGTGCGCCAAAACTGTATAAGCTTTCTTGTGCGCCAAAACTGTATAAGCTTTCTTGTGCACCAAAATTATCTCCAGGATCAAAGTATCTCTCCTTCAAAAACAAATCATCAACACTAGACAAAGAAATATTAGGCACACGAGTGTTCAAGTAAAAAATAACCTATAACTTTCTTTTAATATGTATGGTCATCCATAAGAATTTCCAACGATGAGTCAAGAATTTCACATAATTATAAAAATCAAGTAGTTTAATATTATTATGTAAAAATTCATATTTAGAGTCTAAGGTAGAAGATTTTGTTGCAAGATGAAATGCATGAGGTTTTTTAATAAACCTGTTGAATGCAACAAAAGTAAACTTTAAATACATAGATAAACTGATAAAATCAATTGAACTTTCAGACCATTTTTGTAACACCCCCTACCCGTATTCGTCGCCGAAATAGGGTATGAGGCATTACCAGATTTTACCGAACAAATTTTTTTATTCAGTATAACCCTTTTACCAGTATCTAATCTTCCCTGCAATTTTAAGCCGAGACCAATCCAACATAACCCATTCATTCCAACATATTTTCAAGACAGATTTAACATATTCATAAGGTAATCTCATCACATACCAAAACCAAAATTTGTTAGCCATACCAATGGCTAACCATACATTCATTTCACATTAACATTTACTTTACTAGCTTATACATGCCATTGATTTCCAAAATAAAGTTTCTTTATATACCAAGTTTCTTTATATACATGCCATTTACTTTACTATATTTTGTTTAATTTCAATTAAAGTGAATGCTATTAGGTATCGAATATTATATATATGTATGTTTTATATTGGAACCGAATTATTATTGGTAATATGTATAATTATTAGATGCTTTGAAATGTTTATCGGAAGCTTGTTGGATGATTTGATTCTGGTTATAATGGCGTGTATAAGTTAAATTGGTTAACGTTAGCTCACTAATGTTTTGATTTTGATTGGTTATAAATATGAATGTTAGATAAAAAAATGAAATGTCTGAAAATTAATTAGCAAACTCCGGTAATGCCTCGTACCCTATTTCGGTGTCGAATACGGGTAAGGGGTGTTACAAATAGAATAATAATGAATTGTGTACAATGCAAAGACCTATATATAGGCTAGCTAAATAAATCTAAGTAAAACTCTTAATTATACTAGAACTCTAATTTAATCTAAACAAGAAGTAATTTTAAACTAAATTTTCTTGTTAACATAAAACTCCTAAATAACTTAAAATACTTAATAATTATCAAAAATTCATAATAAAATAATAAGATCTGACAAATATGATATTGGGCTCATATATAATAAAAATTAAGTCTAAAACCCGAACCCAATATGATTTAAACTCGAATTAAAAGCCCAAAATTCGTAATTCCCGTAATAATCTCATTCAGAAATTCTGCTTGCGCAGTCTTCATTAAAACGGTCATAACTTGAGCTCCCGAACTCAAAATCGAGTGATTCAAAATGCGTTTCAAAGCTAAGAGATAGATCTTCAAATGTCATGAGACATATCAACCCAAAAATGCCAAAATCCTTCCAAAAAGTCGTCACAAGTCTACTGGTTTCCCAAGCCTGAATATTGGCAGTTTTGATGGTTGGAATCTAATAAATTTCACCCCATTTGTGCATGTATCAACATCTGTCACCGAGATTCCAAGCGATGTCCCTCACGTTCAAATCTGGTCCGATGCATTTGTAACGGGTCCTTCAAACGATATTTGTACACGGGTTAGGGTTTGTTTTTTAAGATTTATCAAGATTCAACGATATTAATGAAAGATTCATCAAGAATTGCGAAAGATCGACTAATTGATTTGAAAGATCAATATCGGATAGAAATGCTATGAAATTTGGGTCCTACACTTAAGATCGAGATGCATTTAACGAACTTGATGGAATTACATAGGCTATTAATGATGAATTCAACAATCTATAGAGAATCAATTTATTAGGGATTGATTTGATATCGAAAGCAAAAATAATTATTAACAATTAGGATAAAAAATGGTGTAAATAAAATGGAAAGAAAACAAATAGAGAATAAATAGAAAAATGGAAGGCAAATTCTATCAAGATTTCTAAAGGGGCAAATTGAAATTCTAATTAGGAAAAGAAGATAAAAAGATGGTAGAGTTCTAATTCTATTGGGATTTTGAGGAAGGGTAAGTTATGAATCCTAATTAGGAAAGAATTGGGCCAATTCCTAGGGGCTTCACCTACAATTTTCCCAAGATTTTGCCGAAATTTGAAATTAAAATTAAAAGGGAGGACGAAGCGGCTCAAACCTTGGTCATTTAAAGGGGGCCTTAACCATTAGGGTATTTCCCGTTTCTTATTAAATTTTGACACTTAATTATATAGATATATTTTGGAGTGTCTTTGGCAAAATTATGAAATTAAAAAAAAAAATTGAGATTCAAACCTAGGTCAATTGGGAAAGGAAATAGCATGTTTAACCAATTGGGCTACTACCATTATTGTTGAACTTTTACTCTATTTAATATATATTCTAATGTGATTTTCATCTTAAGTTGCTGAATATTTAAGCTACTTAACCATGAAGCCTGAGGCTTATCATTTTATTACAACTAATTGTATTCATCTTCTTTATTTTACAAAAAAAAAAAAATTTGCGCGGTCAAACCCTTCAACCTAAAATTATAACCATTTGTATAGTAGAGAATTCATCCTCTTTCCAAGAGCTAATTTTTCTTTTTCATTTTACTGTCCCAAAAATCAATCCTCTTTCTCTCTTAGAATTTAATCCCCCCCCCCCCTTAAAGAAAAAGGTTTTAACTTATCCCATTAAATGCTTCAATGGTTCCATTTTTTTCACTGTTTAAGAGCTATTTTGATCTCCTTTAAAATTGGTTTTTATTCAAAAATCGAAAAAAAATGGTTGGTCCTAAACTCTTGGAATTAGAAGAATTCGTATACCCTGTATACTTTTTTTAAGGGTGTACTTACAATATACCCTTTTTTGAAAGCAATTACTTACAATATACTTAAATGAATAGAAAGGTTACCCAATGGATTTTTGGGCTAAAAGATCCAAATTAGAAGAAACAAAAATGGCCCCGTGCAATTGTGGACTGAACTTAGGTCTGCTTCTGATCAACGCTGGCCAACCATTTTTCCCTACTTTTTCCTCTCTTCTTTTCATATACAATGTTTTTAGAACTGGGTTAGTGGTCTAACCATTTAGATCATCAATTTTTTATTTGACCGATTCAATCAGTTTAATTGATTTACTGTTTAATAATATAAAATAATAAATTATTTAAAAAAAAACCTCTTTAGTAAAAAAACACTAGCTTAAAATATAACTTGGACCAATCTTTTAATTTATAAATTACTGTTAAGGCCCAATATGGTTAGGCCCATGGCCGAAAACAAAGCCTACTTCCTTCCACTTGTTCTCTTTTTTTTGTTTTCCCTAATTTCCTTGCCGCCTAAACTTTTCATCTCTCATTTTTCTTCAGATTTTATTTTTTGGTTTCGTCTTTTCATCTCTAACTTTTATCTTGGGTACTCTTGATTGGCTCTTGAAGGCGGAGGAAGGTACTTACGGATTGAAATGGTGACTGACCAGTAGCAACAAGAAAGCAGTTGACGGCACTGTTACCCTTAAAACAATATTTTCAAAATCGGATCGATGGTCCAACCGATCATATCATCAGTTCTCGGTTTGACCAGTCTAATTGATCCGTTTACCAATTCAACCGATTTGTTGTTTAATAATCTGTACTATTAATAAAATCCCTAATTGAGTTGATGTCGTCACAAGTCCAACTTAATTAGGAAATTACAAAAAATGACCCTCCATATTTAAAACAAGTTATGTTATTTAAGGATATTTTAATTTTTTACTTGAAAAAGAAATATTTTTAGACAAGTGTTTTAGTATTATTTAAAATATGCCAAAAATTTTGGTTATATATATAGTATAGACAAATTTTGGTTTCCTATTCATCGCTTTTAATTAAATTCATGTAAAAATAATGTTTTTTTATAAAATTACATATTCAGTCCATTAATACTAAAAGTAATTCATATGTTCATGATTTTTTAGTATTTATTTTAATTAGTACTATTTATTAATTATTGTCAACTTTATTTAAAATATTTCTAATTTTATTTTTACACAAACAATTTTATAAAACTAACTTTCTGTAATAATCTGTATACAATTTTTAATATATTTTAATTTATTTATTATAATTTAAAATAAACATAGCTATTTATCTAATATATTTTAATTTATAAATACAATTAATCCCTGCATAGCATCGGTATACAAACTAGTAAATGTATATTTTTACTTGAGCAAAATTTGCTATTAATCTTTGTACTCTAAGTTTTGGTCATTTTTAGATTATGTACTTTTCAAGTTTTAAAATTTTAGTTCTAACACAAATGATAGATGTTAAATCCAATAAATTAAATCGTGTTATTTTCAAAATTTTATGTAGCACACATAATACCACATGTTTAATGACATATTTGACCTAATGGGTTTAATTGCTCGTGTTTAGGTCAAGACAAAATTTTAAAATTTGAAAAGTATAAAATACTAAAACTAATTAAATTAGAACATAAGAATTAAGTCCGTAACTTACATATAGTACATGAACTAGTAATAAAATTTGGTCTTTTTTTACTTTACAATATTATGTATAAAATGAAAATTTTATCTTCTCAAAATCATTTTTTTGAACTCAATACTAATCAACTAAATTTTAAATCAAACTTTAAAAAAATATTAAAAAATAATGCTAAACTACGAACACTTATTAGAGTAATGGGGTAGAATTAGTGTGGTTTGAACTAGACTAGATCGGCTGATTGGACCGGGAACCAACCAAGTTACTAGTCTAGAGAGTGGCTTTGAATTGATTTAACCAGGAACTGATACGAATCGATTGAATAATATTTTTTTAATTTTTAATAATTTTTAAATCAAACTAGTTAGACTGATTAGATCGATGAATCAATGACTTGACATATTCGACCACCAGTCTGATTTAAAAAAAAATTAGGCAGAACTAGAGGTGTCCATGGGCCGGGCCGGGCCCAAAAAATTTTCAGCCCGCTTCCTAGGCTCGGGCCCGGCCTGGCCCGAAATATGGGCCTGAGATTTTGTCTAGGCCCGGCCCGGGGAAAAATATAGAACCCGAGCCCGGCCCGACCCGGCCCGCTTTTAATTAAAATTAAAATTATATTTTTATTAAAATTAAAACTAATTGTTATCAAAATTAATTGTTATTAAAATTGTATCAAATTATATTTTTTTGTACCAGTCAACATTTTGTAAAATCTAACATTTTGTTAGTAAATTATTAATTGTTAATTGTATTAATTGTTACTAAAATTATTAGATTATATCAAATTATTAATTATTAATTGTTACTAACATTTTGTTAGTAAAATTATTAATTGTTAATTGTATTAATTGTTAGTAAAATTATCAAATTATATCAAATTATTAATTTTTAATTGTATAAATTGTTGTAACAAAATCTAACATTTTGTTAGTAAAATTATCAAATTATATCAAATTATATCAAGTTTAACTGAGATAAACATTTTATTAATTGTATTAAGGTAACATTTTGTTCTTTGCAAATTGTATTCAAGACTCTTGAACAAACCTTTGTAATATCAGTAACAATACTCTCAAATCTCCCATAGGTAGTTCATTGCTATAAGTCCAATTTTATCACTTCCAATTCTATCCTGTCACCTAAATTTTATAACAAAATATTTAAACATACTTAATTTTATAGCAATAAACAACAAACCATAATATTCATACATTAATCCATCAACATATTTAATTTTATAACAAAATATAAATTGTAAGCTAAATTAAATTTTAAACATTTAGAAAGAAAGTATCTTAAAAAGCAACTGAAGAAACATCATCCTCATCGTCGTCGTCGTCCTCATCGTCCTTTTTGCAACCAATTTCTAACATGAAATAAGAATAAATAATTAGATAATCAAATTGACGAAAAAATAATATAAAATTATAACAATAAAACGAGAATAATAATTACCTGCTGAAAATCCCTTAGCTCGCATCCAATCATCCAAGCAAACAACGGCTTGAACCGTTTTTGGCTTAAGTGAACTCCTCAAAGGTGTGATAACTTTCTTACCCATGTTAAAAGTCGATTCGAAAGCTACAGTCGATATTGGAATTGCCAAAAGATCACGAGCCAATAATGAAAGCTCATTGTATCGAACTGAACTTTTGCTCCAATAATCTAAAACATCTATTTGACTATTCAACTCAAGCTCTGGTTCTTCCAAATAAATGTCCAACTGTGACTTTTCACTCCTAGTACTAGATTCATTAAAATACTGTTTATAATCATCACTCTCATCAAATTATCCCCCAAAATCAGCACTATTATCATTGTGTTCATCCAAACCAGAATCAACAGGATTTTTATCCGAAACATTAGAACTCTCAGCCAAAGAGGAAGACGTGGATTTGGATTTCTTAACATACTCATCAAACAAGAGTCTAAGATTGCTAAGAATGGTCTCAACAAAATCTGAAGCATGAATACCATAGATTGTATTAAAGCAATACTGCACATACTTCAACTTGTAACGAAGATCTAAAATTGCAGCACATGACAATATCAACGAATACATAGCCTAATACTTATTAAATTTCTCTTGCATTTGCTTAACCATTGGAGTTAAAAATGAATAAGGATCTTTAACTGTATCAAGCAAGACCTTGTGAACCTTCCAAACCCCTCTAAAATAAAGATTAGCCGTTGGATAAATAGAACCAGAAAAAACACAAGTCACATCATAAAAGACTTTCAAAAATTTGCAAAGAATAGCAACATTTCTCCACTCCTCGTTAGAAAGTGCAAACATTTGATAATCTTTATCCCGTTGGCCTCAATAATCTAGCACATATTTATAGTAACTTTTTGGTCACATTCAAATGAAAACTTTTGTCGGTCACATCATAAAATCTTTTCCTACGAATTCCTGACTTTTTTATGTACCTAATCCCTTTTCGAATCTTACTAACAATATCATCGGCAAGTTCCAAACCAGCTTTAACTATAAGATTCAATATATGTGCACAACATCTAACTTGAAAAAAAGCACCATCACACAAAATAGCTCGGTTTGCACGAAAACAATTTTTAAGACAAGAAACCATAACATCATTATAAGAAGCATTATCCAAAGTGATGCTAAAATTTTTTTTATCTATACCCCATTGAGATAAACATAAAACAAGTTCATCCGCTATGTTCAAACCATCATACGGAGGAAATAAAGCTCTAAACCTTATGATTCCCTTTTGTAGCTTCCAATCTTTGTCAACCCAATGAGCAGTAATGCAAATATATTCATCATTAGTATACTCCGAATTCCAATTATCAGAAGTTAGACAAATTAAACCAGGTGTTTTAGCCAACTCTTCTTTAACACGATCTCTCTCTTTTGCATAATACTTTAGGACATCCCTAGTAGCTGTTTGTCTACTTATATTCTTAAAATTAGGACTAGCAATTCTCATCATGTATCTAAATCCCGGTTCTTCAACTGTCCTAAATGAATGCTTGCCACACACAAGAAAAGTAGAAATAGCTTGACGACACTTATCAACATCAAACTTGTAGTTTTTTATAGATGGAACACCTTCTGGTGATGGTTGAGTGACTATGGTGTATTGAGTGATGTCCTTATTAACTGTTTTCAAACAGCTATTTAGATGACGTCTTAAATGAGAGGTTCCACTAGAAGACTTAGTAGAGAAGATAATTTTACAGTGATTACATTGTGTCTTCAATTCATTTTTGTTCTCGCATTCAAGCTTTGTCATTTCATCCCACATCTTTGAAGTGGTAGACTTTTGACGTTTGACAGCACTTTCATACTCATTAAACCCATCGTCCACAAGTGTAGGAGTGTTCGAACTAGCCATAGTCATAAAAATTCAAGTCCTGAAATCCAAAAATAATCTTATTTATAACTCGGTTACTGAATATATATATACAAATATTTTATTAAATAACTGAACATAAATATTGTATAACAGCCACGATTGAGCAGCCAATCAAGAAGGAGAGCAAGGCAATAATGTGAAATTTTGAGCACAACAGTGTCATTATGCCAAACAAATAGGTTAAAACAAATAGGATGATGCGGCGACTCTAATTAATGTACCTACATTTTATTTAGGGTAATGATTTTTCTTTCATCTACTTCATATTAAGAATCATTATTACCATTATATAAACAATAGGCTAATGTTCCATTTATAATTTTAAAAGGTTGAGCATAATATTTTATTTGCTTGCTTCATAGGAAGTCACCAATGAAGCTTAGACGCATACTTTGAACTCTTTAAATGCTTACTTTTATAATATATAGAATTTTAAATTAATAACTCTTTAAACTACTAATTAACTTGTTGTTATATTAACAAAAAAAACACTACCCATCCGCTTAGATGCATACTTTTATAATATATAGAATTTTAAATTAATAACTTTTTAATTTGTTATAAATAATAAAATTGTACTTTGAAATCTTTAAAATAATAAAAATTAATTTAATCTTTTAAAAATTATAAATATATAATTTGTTATTAAATGTTTTTTAATAAAATTCATACTAACTTTTGAAATAATTTTAAGCTACAATCAGTTATCTTTAAAATTACCTTGTATAAAAAAATTTGAAATAATTTTAAAAAGATATCATGGTCTACAAATGAAAACTAGATAAAATAGTTTAACTTTGAAAGTCTTACTGTTATGTAGAGGAAAACATAAACAAAATTAAAATGCAAACAAAAAGGAATAAGAATTGAATGGAACAAAAAGCAGTTATTAGATTTCAAATTTATATATAAACAATAGGCGATTATTAAATGTATAATATAAACCTAAACTAGAAAACATCCTTTGCGTTTAAACAATTGAGATAGTCATACTTATTCTATAAGCTAAATTACATATGTACCAAAAAGAAATTAATGAAATTCAAACGCATAAATCCAATCCAAAATCATAAATAGAAGCATCTCTATTTCTCAATCCCATTATTTTCCTACTAGTAGATAAGCAATTTTAGCTTACGGGAAAATCTGCTAATCTGCAAAATGTTGTACAAAGTAAAATAAAGGAAAATCAAATTAAATTAAATTGTAAAAAGAAAATGTAAATGAAAGCTTACTGGAAAGGAAGCTAAGGTAAGCCAAATCGATTTCAATGTCAATTGTTTCTGCAATAAAACAAAGCAAAAACAAAAAAGATGAGATTAAATGAAGAAACTAAGTTTGTGATCTCAGTAAACATTATAATAAATTCATTAAACTCGAATCCCATGCAATTTTAAAATTCTGATAACTTCATTTCCAGATATAAACATATAAACAAACGTTTACCGCTTAATTATTTGATTGAATCATAGATTAACGGAAAGCTAATTGACAAATTTCATTTCATAAATGAAGAATAAGAAGAAGGAAATGAAGTTACCCGGATTAACCAGAAACAAACAGACAGAAAATGGAAGGGGTCCATTGTTAATGATTTCTTAAAAAAATCAAACATTTTAATCACAAAAAAATTATCCCCCTCCCAAAAGCCTCTCTAAAGAACAGAGCACACCTGATAGCTTATCTGTTCTTTTCGATGACGCCCAGAATTTAAGGCGACTTTTCCACTACACAGTGAAAATACACAAGAAAGGGATTAAGAATAATCGATAGAGAGATGTACACCTTAAGGTTGCGTAGCATTGACCCGTTGTCCGGAGCTACCGGTGAGTCGTGGATGCTTGAGTATGGTCCATCATACACAAAGCCAAACTGATATCCTGCAAATAAAACCACCTCAGGAATCAAACAATGCCATATGCATTCCACCATCATCCAAAGAATTATTTGCAAATGATGTTTTCTCGTGATATTACAGGCAAGCAAACATATCATGTTTCCAACATCTTGAAAGCAAGCTAGCAAAGAACGAGCCTTAGACACGTTATTCTTATTGCTACAAGGAATTGTGTTCACCACATGTTTCAAATGCATCAGAACAGGAGTTCAGACACATCTTGTTTTGTCCACTTTCGTTACTAAATAAATCCTTGTTCAATTTCAAGGTTTGTAAGTTACATACAGATATTGGGTACATACAAATATGGCACAGCACCACCAATGTACATGCAGTTTATTATACAGTTAAATCACCCTAACACAAATGGAAGAAACCAGAAAGCAACCCAACTTTCAATTTCTTCCCACTATAATGCACAACACTTTATGGGTATTCGGTCATACTTTTGACAGTAATAGTCTTGTTTAAACCCACAGAGATTAGGCCATTCATAACTTTGAAAAAATTATTACCCAAAAATCAAAATAATTAACAAAAAAATTCATATAAAGTTATGAAAAATTGAACATTAACGAATAAACAAACGGTTTACCTTAAATACGAATTTGTTGGCGATTCGAGAATAAACAAACCCTTAAATGCTTGATTCTGGAATTAGGTGGAGGACCGGAGGTGGATCGGTGGAGGTCTTGACGGTGGAGGTGGATCGGTGATTCGGTGGAGACAGGTAGACAACTTGATTTTGGAAATGGGGAAAAAAAAAAGAGGAAGACACAATAGGGTTAGGGATTTTGGAAGACTGTGTCGGGGAAGTGAAAGTAAATGAAACAAAACTTAAAACTTAAAATAAAACTAAAACTATTATATTTTAAAAATAAAAAATATATATTTAATATATTTTCGGGCCGGACCGGGCCCAGGCCAAAAAAATTTTGCCCGAAGCCAGGCTCGTTTTCTAAACGGACCTCATTTTTTGCCCAAACCCATATTTCGGGCCTATATTTTTACCCGAACCCTCCCATAATTCGGGCGGGCCGTCGGGTCGGGCCGGGCCACCCGACCCATGGACACCTCTAGGCAAAACTATATAGGCTTAATTCACAATTTAACTCTCAAAGTGTACCCATTTTTTTGACTTTGATACCTGAACTTTTTTTTGTCCCAAATTAGTACTTGAAGTATACCAAAGTTATGTCTTTTGGCCTCTCTTTTAAAAAATATTAAAAAAATTTTAGGTAGATTTGGCAAGTGAAAATGTAACAACCTGATTTTCAATGGTGTCGAAAATAGTGGTTCGAGGCCACCAAATCCAACGAGTAAGCTCGTAAATTTTATTATTTAGAATTTATGAGTCAAATGTGGTTTTAGAAATATTTTTAATTGGAAATTTAAGTTTTATAATGAATTATTAGGTTAGAGTGATAAAATCTTAAGACAAGTGGTTTTAGGAAATCAGGTATCGAGACCTCATTTCTATAAAATGAGTCGCAAATAATTTTATAAATATTTATGGAATGTCCTTAAGGTAGTATTAAATTTTGTTAGAAAATTTTAACGCTTCGATAGTTAATTAATTAAAAGGACTAAATTGAAAAAGGTACAAAACTTGTTAATTCTAAGAAATAGTGATTAAATGGCCTAAATAATAAATAGAGGAGTCCTTAAAGGACAAATATACCCAAATTGGTGTAGTGGTATGGCATGATAAAAGATAATAAAATAATATGAATTAAGGGAAAAATTGTAAATAAATTTAAATTAAACATACAAATTGAAATTTTAAAAGTTTCTAGGCAATTCTTCTTCAATTTTTCAGCCAAAAACAGCCATAGGAGAGCCCCTTAAGCTGGTTTTTCATATTTTAGCTCCATGTGAGTCTATTTCTTACACTTTTCTTGAAATTTTTATGTTTTTGAGACTTTTACAATTAGGTCCAACTATCTATTTCATTAATTTTTGATTTTTGAAGTTTTCATTGATGAATATAAGATTTTTTAGATAAATAACATGGATTTAGAGCTTTAATTTTGTTATATGATAATTTTATAAAGTGATTTTGTTAAACATTGATTTTAGGATCAAATTCAAAAGGTTAAATATTAGAGTTTGGTATTAAATTTCTATTTTTTAAGGGCTGTATGGTAGCCTAGAATATTTAGATAAATTATTATTTAAGGAAAATTAGTTCAATTGATAGATTAACTAGTTAAGAGACTAGATTGTAAAAGTTGTAAAACTTTGGGATAATTGTGTAAATTTGAAAAATTGAAGGGTAATCTTTGTGAAGTGAATTGGAACTGAAATATGTGCTAATGAATGAGTAATTTTATATTCTAGATCAAGATCCCGTAGATAATCGTGCACAAGAAAAATTAGCGGAATAGTCCCTGAATTACTGTAAATATTACAATTTATCCCAGTTAAGTTCATACAGTTAAACTTTAATATTTATATTGAATTGATAAATGATATTATGTATTTATTCTATTGTTGAAAATAAAATATTGTTAAAGTTATAAAATTTGAATTGAATATTCGGATTAAATAGAACGCGGGATTTGAGTACATTCAGCAACCGATAAATTGACGGCATCGGAGGAAAGTGATAGAAAATTACCCAAGTAAACCGAGGTTAAGAATTTATTGCGAACTTTCGTGTTTAATTTCTGTTTAGCTCACACGAGCTTCTATTCAACTTATATGAGTTTTCGCTTAGCTCTATCGAGCTTCTGTTTAACCCTTATGGTTTTTCGTTCAGCTCTTACGAGCTCCCGTTCAACCCTTATGGGTTTCTGTTTAGCTCTCATGAGCTTCTGTTCAACCTTCGGGCTTCTAATAACAATGTACTCTTATCCGTAAGTCATTCTCTGATTTGGTAAGATTAGGTAAGTGACTTATGTAATTGAAATTGAAAGACTTATTGTTATTATTGGTATTGATTTGAAATAAGTATGTTCATCGATCAAAATTGTGATTGACAAGGAGATTGCATGAATAATTTGCTTATTGATTCGTTATATTAGGTTCGGGAATATTTATGTTTAACCTAACGAACTTATTAAGTTTCATTAAGCTTACTTGTGTTGTTTAATGTCCTTATAGATTATCGTGAGGTTGGGAGATCGGATCAACACATCAAGTCACACTGTTCAGCCTATTCCGGTAGTTTTTGTATGTTCAATATGGTTTATATGGCATGTGTAGGGTTGGTGTAGATTTTATCAAAGATTGTTTGTGTAAATATTATGAATTACATTTTGTTTACTTATGCAACTAACTTATATATATATATATATATGGTCTTATCATGCTTGATAAATGTTTAGTGTGATTGAGTGATAGATAGGTTATAGTCATTTTAATGAATAAGTTGATAAAGTATATTTGGTATAAGTAATTAAATATGTGCTTTGATCAATATGGTAAATTTGAATGTTTAAATGTATGTGATAATATGATATGTTTAAAGCTTGATTTGGTTGTGTTGAAGGTCTTGTTATGGTTTATGAGTGTGCAATTTGAAGTGTTTAGGTTGAAATAAAAAATGAGTGAGAAATGTGGCTTGAAAAGAGACTATTTTCGTCCACACAGGTAGAGACACGGGCGTGTGTCTCAGTCTTATGTGACACACGGCCTAGCACATGGGCGTGTGGTTTGATCATGTGTCCCCTGCACCCTTAAAATTAAGAAACAAAATGCCCAGGTATTTCACACGGCCTAGCACACGGACGTGTGGCTTGTCCGTGTGGCTTGGCCGTGTGACTCCTGCACCTTATATTTACAAGTCAGTATGCTCACACAGCCTAGCACACGGGCGTGACTTGACCGTGTGACCCAAGTCAGTAAGTACCCTAATTTGGACACGGGCTGGGATGCGGTCGTGTGCCCCTATTTCGAATGCCCACACAGCCTGAGGCATGGGCGTGTCTCTTGACCGTGTGAGCCACACGGCCTAGCCACACAGGCGTGTGTCCCATGCTCCTTTGAAAATTTTTGATATTTTCTAAAAAAATTTTTGAATTCCTGGTTTAGTCCCGATTTATTTCAAATGCGTATTTTGGGCCTCGATGGCTCATATAAGGGACAATATGAGTGCTTATGATTAGTTTCTGATATGTATGTTAAATGATATTAAATGTTCGTATTTGATCTGAAAAGTCCAGTAATACTCTATAGCCCTATTTTAGCGACGGATAAGAGTTAGGGGTGTTACATTTAGTGGTATTAGAGCTATGATTTAGTTGATTTTTGGATTGAACGTAGCGTGTGAAATGTCTAGAAATACATGCCATAAAAATTTGTGATAGTGTGATGTGTATGACCCGATCTAACCTTTGTTTTCTTATAGATTGTGAAGATGTCAAATGGATCTGAACGTGCTAATAATGATGAGGTTAATAGTAGAGCACAGACTTCTGAACATGGGACGAGTAGTAATGTCTCGATTTCTTCAGCCCAAGAACAAGAATTTAAAAATATGTTCTTTGGGTATATGAACTAGTGGTTCAATGAATTTATGCAAGAAAGAAATCTAGTTCAACAACCTCCACCCTCTACTGTACCACCTGTAGTGCCTCTAGTTGCACATCCACCTCCTCTAGTGACTGAATCTAGTAAATGTACTCCGATTGAGAAACTCAAAAAGTGTGGAGCTGAAGAATTTCAGAGTAGGTCAGAAAATGATCCAATTAAAGCTGAGTATTGGCTTCAAAATGTAATAAGGGTTTTTGAAGAAATGGATTGTTCCCCTGATGATTATTTGAGATGTTTTGTTTCATTACTGAAAGATGACGCATCTAACTGGTGGTCGACAATAGTGGTTGTAGTGCCAAAGGAGAAAATTTCTTAGGATTCTTCCAGACTGAATTTAAGAAGAAATATGTCGGCAAAAGGTATCTAGACAAGAAAAGAGGGAATTTCTTAAGTTGCGCCAATGAAACAGATCAGTAGCTGAGTATGAGGGGGAATTTGTATACCTCAGTAAATATGCATCGGAAATTATGCCAAATGAAGAAGAAATGTGCATTCGGTTTGAAGATGGTTTGAATGATGAAATTCAAATGATTATTAGAGGAAATGAAATACGAGAATTTGTTGTTTTGTTAAATCGTGCACAAAAAATAAAAAATGTGTACAACCAAAAAATGCAACGGGATAGACGGAATTGAGAACTTTACAAAAGAGGCTCTTCCAAGTCATTTACGACATCGCCAATTAAAAAGACTAAAGATGATTTTAGTCGAGCTACCTCAATGCCTGAGCGTTCGAATAAAAACAAGATGACTCAATATGATTATAGGGTATCTACTAGACCCGTTGTTAGTGTGGGTAGTGTGCAAAATACTCCTAAGCCTAAATATAGATATTGTGGGAAATATCACCCTGGCGAGTGTAGAAGTAGATTGGGGGTTTGTTATAAATATGGATCAACTGATAATTTTATCCAAAATTGTCCTCAATTGCAAAAAGAGGATAAAGAGCATAAAGAAAAGCAATTGGCTACTTCTCAGAGAAGTAGACGTTCGAGCCAAACAGTGCCACTAGGACTTCTCGTTTAGGAATGAAAGATACTGCTGCTCGGTCAGAAGCTAGAGCACCTACACGTACCTATGCCATTCGAGCAAGAGAGGAAGCTACGACTCCAGATGTGATTGCTGGTACATTATATCTCTTTAATGTTACTATTTATGTATTGATTGACCATGGGTCAACTCATTCTTATAGTTGCACTGCATTAGTAACGAAAAATAAATTACTTGTTGAATCTACTAATTATTACATTCAAGTTACAAATCGACTAGGTCAAAGTGTGATAATTAATTTAGTGTGTCGTAATTGTCCACTGAAAGTGAAAGGCTGTGAATTCCCTACTGATTTGATATGGTTACCCTTTCGAGAATTGATATTATTCTGGGAATTGATTGGTTATCTTTGCATGATGCTGTGGTAAATTGTAGATAGAAACAGATTGATTTGAAATGTCAGACAGGAGAGATGATTTCAGTTGAGTTTGAGAATTCGAAAGAAATTGTTAGAATTATTTCAGCTTTTTCTGCTCAGAGATTGATGCGAAAAGGTAATGCGAAAATGTAGATCAGTTATCGGTTGTTAGTGACTTTGCTGATGTATTTCCTAAGGAATTGTCAGGTTTACCACCTGATCGTGAAGTTGAGTTTGTAATTGATGTGATTCCTAGAACTGCTTTGATATCAGTAACACCATACTGTATAGCACCAGCTGAACTAAAGGAATTAAAGGTATAGTTGCAAGAGTTATTAGACTGAGGGTTTATCAGATCGAGCATGTCTTCCTAGGGTGCACCTGTTTTATTTGTGAAAAAGAAAGACGATTCTTTAAGATTGTGTAGTGACTATAGACAGTTGAACAAAGTCACAATTAAAAACAAATACCCTTTGCCACGTATTGACGATTTATTTGATCAATTGAAAGGTGTCCAATGTTCTCGAAGATAGACCTCAGATTCGGGTATTATCAATTGAAAGTTAAAGAATGTAATGTGCCAAAGACTGCTTTCAGAACTCGTTACGGTCACAATAGGTTTCTGGTAATGCCACTTGGTCTGACAAATGCCCCTGCTACTTTTATGGACTTAATGAATCAGATTTTTCAACCTTATTTGGATAAATTCATGGTTGTATTTATTGATGATATACTAATATATTCCAAGACAGAATCTGAGCATACACAACATTTGAAGATTATATTACAGACTTTGAGAGAAAATCAGTTACGCAAAGTTTAGCAAATGTGAATTTTGGTTTCGTGAGGTTGGATTTTTAGGTCACATAGTATCAACTGATGGGATTCGAGTTGATCCAAGTAAAGTTTTTGCTGTGATAAATTGGAAAACTCCAAAAAATGTTTCAGAAGTGTTAAGTTTTCTGGGTTTAGTAGGTTACTACTGCTGTTTTGTGAAAAAATTTTCGATTATTACTTCACCGTTGACCCGATTATTACAGAAAAATGTTGAATTGGTTTGGTCCAATGAGTGCCAGCAGAGTTTTAATCAGTTGAAGAAGATGTTGACAAAAGCTCCAAGCTTAACTCAACTAGAATCTGGCATACCATATATTGTGTATAGTGATGCGTCTCTAAATGGTTTGGGTTGTGTACTGATGCAATCAGGAAAGGTAGTGGCCTATGCTTCTCGACAATTAAAGCTGCATGAGAAGAATTATCCCACTCATGATCTTGAGTTGGTTGCAATTGTATTCGCTTTGAAGATTTGGAGACATTATTTATACGGTGAGAAATGTTACGTGTTTACGAATCACAAAAGTTTGAAGTATTTGATGACTCAAAAAGAATTGAATTTGACACAGAGGCTGTGGAACTACTGAAAGATTATGATTTGGTTATTGACTACCACCCAAGAAAAGCTAATATAGTTACGGATGCACTTAGTCGAAAGTCGTCATTATTTGCACTTCGAGCGTTGAACGCTCATTTAACTCTTAATGAAAATGGTTCCTTATTAGCAGAGTTGAGAACGAAACCTCTGTTTCTTCAATTAATTTGGGAATAACAAGATGATGATCTGAAGTTGGTGTTGAAACGACAGATGGTTTAGAACAATCTGAGTTCAAAGTATAGCATTGATGATAGTGGTATGTTACGTTATCACAATAGAATTTGTGTTCCAAATAGTATGGATTTGAAAAATGATATTCTTTCTGAAGCTCATAGTAGCATGTACTCTATTCATTCGGGTACGTACGAAGATGTATGGTGATTTGAAACGAATGTATTGGCGGCCGTGTATGAAACGGGAAATTTGTGAATTTGTAGCTAAGTGTTTGATTTGTCAGCAAGTAAAAGCAGAACATCAGGTACCAACGAGTTTGTTATAGCCTATCATGATTCCTGAATGAAAGTGGGAGCATGTCACGATGGATTTTGTATCCAATTTACCTGTGACTCCGAGAAAGAAAGACTCATCTAGGTGATTGTTAACAGATTGACTAAATCGGTACATTTTATTCCAGTCAGAACAGTTTTACATTTGAGAAGTTAGCTGAACTATATATAGCTGAGATTGTGAGGTTACACGGGGTTCCAATATCCATTATTTTAGATCGAAATCTAAAATTTACATCAAGATTTTGGACTAAACTGCAAGAGGCTCTAGGCACTAAGCTTAATTTCAGCACAACATTTCATCATCAGACTGACGGGAAATCAAAACGAGTGATTCAGATTATGGAAGATATGTTGAGATGTTGTATACTTGAGTTTGGAGGTAGCTGGAAAATGGTGTCAATATAAAAATGACACCATTTGAAGCTCTTTATGGGAGGAAATGTAAAATTCCATTGTATTGGTCTGAACTGAGTGAATCCGAACTGGTAGGAGTGATTTGATTCGAGAGACTGAAGATAAAGTTCGAATTATCTAGGATAGTTTGAAGGCTACTTCTGATCGTCAGAAATCGTATACAGATTTGAAAAGAAGAGGTATAGAATTTGCAATTGGTGATCGAGTATTAAAAGTCTCTCTATGGAAAAAACTGTTACCGTTTGTTAAGAAAGGGAAGTTGAGACCAAGATTTATCGGGTCATATGAAATTGTCGAAAGAATCGGCCTTATAGCTTATAGATTACCTTTGCCTCCTAAACTTGAGAAAACTCATAATGTGTTCCATGTATCGATGCTCAGACAGTAGAGATCTGATCTTTCACACGCGATTCCTCATAGTGAGATTGAGCTACAATCAAATATGACATATTCAAAAGGACCGGTGAAAATTTTAGCTCGAGAGGTTAAAGAGTTGCAGAATAAACAAGTACCATTAGTAAAAGTCTTGTGGCATCGACATAGTTTAGATGAAGCTACCTGGGAAACCAAAGAATAAATGAGATTACAATATTTGAATCTATTCTCAGGTAACAAATTTCAAGGACGAAATTTGCTAAATGGGGGAGAATTGTAATAGCCTGATTTTTAGTGGTGTCGGAAATAGTGGTTTGAGGCCACCAAATTTGACGAGTAAGCTAGTAAATTTTATTATTTAGTATTTATGAGTCAAATGTGGTTTTAGAAAGATTTTGAATTGGCAATTTAAGTTTTATAATGAATTATTAGGTTCGAGTGATAAAATCTTAGGTCAAGTGGTTTTAGGAAATGAGGTATCGAGACCTCGTTTCCATAAACCAAGCCGTAAATATTTTTATAAATATTTACAGAGTGCCCTTAAGGTAGTATTAAAGTTTCGATAGAAAATTTTAACGTTTCGATAGTTAATTAATTAAAAAGGAATAAATTGAAAAATGTGCAAAACTTGTTAATTCTAAGAAATAGTGATTAACTGACCTAAATAATAAATAGAAGAGGCCTTAAAGGACAAATATACCCAAATTGGTATAGTGGGACGACATGATAAAAATAATAAAATAATATGAATTAAGAGAAAATTTGTAAATAAATTGAAATTAAACATATAAAATTGAAATTTTAAAGGTTTCTAGGCAATTCTTCTTCAATTTAGCTCCATGTGAGTCTAATTATTCCTCTTTTCTTGAAATTTTTATATTTTTAAGACTTTTACAATTAGGTCCAACTATCTATTTCATTAATTTTTGATTTCATTGAAAATTTTGGAAGTTTCCATTGATGAATATAAGATTTTTAGATACATAACATGGATTTAGAGCTTTAATTTTGTTATATGATAATTTTATAAAGTAATTTTGTTAAATATTGATTTTAGGATCAAATTGTGAAAAGGTTAAATATTAGAGTTTGGTATTAAATTTCTATTTTATTAAGGGATGTACGATAGCCTAGAATATTTAGATAAATTATTATTTAAGGAAAATTATTCAATTGATAGATTAACTAGTTAAGGGACTAGATTGTAAAAGTTGTAAAAGTTGTAAAAGTTTAGGATAATTGTATAAATTTGAAAAATTGAAGGGTACTAATTGTGAAGTGATTTGGAACTAAAATATATGCTAATGAATGAGTAATTATATATTCTAAATCAAGATCCCGTAGATACTCGTGAAAAAAAATAGCGGAATAGTCCTTAAACTACTGTAAATATTACAATTTAACCCAGGTAAGTTCGTAGGTGAAACTTTAATATTTATATTGAATTGATGAATGGTATTATGTATTTATTCTATTGTTGAAAATAAAATATTGTTAAAGTTATAAAATTTGAATTGAATATTCAGATTAAATGGAACGCTGGATTTAAGTACATTTAGCAACCGATGAATTGACGGCATTGGAGGAAAGTTACAGCAAATTACCCAAGTAAATCGAGGTTCAGCATTTGTTGCAAACTTTCGTGTTTACTTTCTGTTTAGCTCACACGAGCTTCTGTTTAACTCATATGAGTTTCCATTTAGCTCTATCGAGCTTCTGTTTAACCCTTATGGGTTTCCGTTCAGCTCTTACGAGCTTCCATTCAACCCTTATGGGTTTCTGTTTAGCTCTCATGAGCTTCTGTTCAACCTTCGGGCTTCTGATAACGAGTACTCTTATCCGTAAGTCGTTATTTGATTTGGTAAGATTAGGTAAGTTCTAATAGCCCGATTTTCAATAATGTTGGAAACAGTGGTTCAAGACCACCAAATCCAAAAAATGAGCTCGTAAATTTATTATTTAATATTTATGAGCCAAATGTGGTCTTTAAAAGATTTTTAAATTAGTAAATTTGTGTTTTTAAGGATTTATTAGATTAATTGATTTAGAAAATGAGGTATCGAGACATCAATTTTATAAAATAAGCCATAAATATTTTTATAAATATTTACGAAGTGTCATTAAGGTAGTATTAAAATTTTGTTAGAAAATTTTAACGTTTCGATATTCAATTAATTAAAAAGGATTAAATTGGAAAAGGTGCAAAACTTGCTAAAGTGATTAAATAGCTTAACAATTAAATAAGGGAGGGCTAAAAGAGCAAATGGACCCATTTTATATGGTTGAGGTGGCATAGCCTGAAAAAAATTAAAGATTTTATGCGATTAAGGGTAAAATTGGAATTAAAACAAAGCTTATATGGCCAAATGTGATTCTAATAATTTCTAGACATTTTCTTCGTCATTTTTCTGTCCAAAATAGCCATTGAAGAGGTTTTAAGCTGGTCTTTCATATTTTAGCTTCATGTAAGTTTAATTATTGCTTTTTTCCTTGAAATTTTTATGTTTTTGGACTTTTACAACTAGGTCCAACTTACTATTTCATTAGTTTTTGATTTTTTGAAAGTTTTGGAAGATACCATTGATGAATTCATATGATTTTAGTTATTAGATGATAAAATTTAGATTTTAATGAATATTTAAAGATATTTATTAAGGAATTTTGGATGAAATCATGTTTTAGGGATTAATTTGAAAAGTTATTGAATTTATGTGAAATTCTAAAATTTCATGGAATTCTTGAGTTTTTATTGATATATATGAGAATATCTAGGCTTGGAATAAGGAATAAATTACATGAATTTCATTTTCCAAGCCTAGGGATGAAATCATAAATAATTAAAAGTATAGGGCAAAATGGTAATTTTTCCTAAAATATGATTTGGATAGAAATGAATATGAATTGTATTAAATTGAGCTAAATTTACTCGTATAGATCTGGATTAGTAGATTACAAGTCACGAACAATTAGTATCGGATTAAATTGGAAAGAAAAAGTATCGGATTAGTAGATTACAAGTCACGAACAATTAGTCGAGGTAAGTTCGTGTAACTTAATTGTGTAATTATATGGTTGAATTGATTCGAATGAATTGTGTATTGGCCATGAATATGAAATCTGAATACATATCCGATAAATGTTTAATCCCGTTTGAATGAATGAAATTCGATTAGATACAGGGTTATGTTTCCCGAAACGGTAGTGGTCCTGCATATGCTACGGACATACCATAGCTCGAAAGAGCGTCCCATTACAAGCCCTCTCAAGCTTCCTGTTATAGTGTTCTTGCGAGCTTCCCGTTAAATGCTCTTCGGAGCATCCCGACTGGTTGTGTTCTGCATATGTTGTAGACACACCTACACTCTTATGAGTGTTTTGTTTATAGGCTCTTTGTGAGCTTCCCGTTAAAGGCTCATTGGAGCTTCTTGTTAGTGCTCGCTTGAACTTCCTGTTATATGACTATCCGGTGTTTTCTAATTAAATGCTCTTCGGAGCTTCCCATTAAGTGCTCTTCGGAGCTACCCGATATAGGCTCTTTGTGAGCTTCCCGTTATTAAGCTCGGATAAACTTCCCGTTACATGACTTAATGAGCTTTCCGTTATAGTGCTTGAGAGAGAGCTTTCTGTTTAAGTGCTCTAATGAGTACTCCCGGACATGAATTGACGGATTTCTGATTTGTACACTTTATGTGTACTACCCTCATATCCATCGATATTTCAAATGATTCAACGGGTGAAATTCTGACATGAACACAAGTGAAAATCAAAATAAAATCAATATATGAAAAATACATGAAATGCATGGAACTTGGTATTTGATGAACCCATCTTTGTTATTGATATTTAGATGAAATTAATAACTAACATATTTGATGAGACTAACATATTTGATGAGATTGTGTGCTTAGACTATGGCCAAGTTGTTTGGAATGCATGTGTATGTTTACTTAATGTACAAATGAATGGTAAGTTTATTTCCCGTTATACGAACTTACTAAGCACAAAGTGGTTACTCGATTTTATTTTCTTTGTTTTATAGTACTCGGAAGCTTGTTGGGTTGGAAGCTTGGTGAAGATCACTCACATTATCCATTAGCTCACTTCGGTATAATTATGAAATTATTTTTGGATATAATGACATGTATAGGTTTGGTAAGCCAAAGTTGGCATACAAATATTTTGGTTGTAATTAGCCATTGAAATGGCTTGAACTTGGTATATTTTGAAATATATGTATATTTATAAATATGGCTTTAATGTGTTGGATATGTGAAATTGGTTAATTAGGTAAGCTTAAATACATGAATACTTGCGATGAATTGTCATGCATAAGACTTAGTTTTGGCTTGATTTAAAAGTCTTGAATTGGTTGGTGAACATGTTTAAGTGTTTATGTAGGTGAAAGGTGAAATTGGGTGATGAATAAGGCTTGAAACTAGCCTTATTCTGTCCATACGGGCAAAGACACGAGCGTGTGTCTCAGCCGTGTGTCTAGCACATAGGCGTGTGTTCTAGCCGTGTGTCCCTTACATCTTAAAATTCAAAACAGAATTCTCAGTATTTTTCACACGGCCTGGCACACGGGCGTGTGACTTGGCCGTGTGACCCCTGCACTTAATTAAGTTACAAGTCAGAGAGTTACATGGGTTAGGGACACGGGCATGTGCCCTACCTCATATGCCACACGACCTGAGACATGGGCATGTCACTTGGCCATTTGACTCCTGTATCTTAATTTTACAAGTTAGTATGCTCACATGGCCTAGCACACGGGCATCTGGCTTGGCCGTGTGACCCAAGTCGGTAAGCAGCCTAATTTGGGCACAGGCTGGGACGAGGCCGTGTGCCCCTATTTCGAATGTCCACACGGCTTGGCCACACGGGCATGTGTTCCCTACTCATTTGAAAGTTTTTGATATTTTTTAAAAAATTTTCTAAGTTCCCGATTTAGTCCCAATTTATTTCAAATGTGTATTTTGGGCTTCAAGGGCTCATATAAAGGACAATATGAGTGATTAAGATTAGCTTCTGATATGTATGTTAAATGATATTAAATATTCGTATTTGATCTGAAAAGTCTGGTAATACTCCGTAACCCTGTTTCGGCGGCAGATAAGGGTTAGGGGTGTTACAGAAAAAGTATCATTTGACATGTTGTGGCCAATGAAAAAGTGTCACTTGGTGTTCTTTATAAAATATATAATTTTTCTTTGATAAAATATGTATAAATCATAAAAAATTATAAAAATAGAAATAAAATATAAAAAATTCAAGAAAAAAAATGTATATACATATTTCAGATTATATATACATTTATAATTTTATAATTGACATATATGTTTTTTTATATTTTATTTCTATTTTTTACAATTCTTTATAGTTTGTACATATTTTCTCAAAGAAAATGACACATTTTATAAAAGAAGGTCAAGCGTGCTTTTTATTGGCCACAATATGCTAAATGGCACATTTTCATTGGTCAAATCTATCCAATATTTTTTTGTTAACGTCTACTAAAAGAGGGGAAAATATAAGTTTTGCATGATTTAGGTACTAAATTGAGATAAAAAAGTAAGTACCAAAATAAAATAAAAATATGTATACTTAGTGAAATCATAAATTAAGCCGAGTATAAATAAGCAAATTAAGGACATAATTCAAATCTTATGGTCCCTCGTCTCTCTCCGATATTGCAATTTTGATGGAAAAAGAAGAAAAAGCTGAAGTACACCTAAACCTAACTCTAATTGTGTCCATTAATTTGCACATCTGAGCAGTACGCAGCGCCAGCCATTGAAGATAAGCAAAGTAACCCACAGATCAAAGCGACACGTGTTACCATTACATAATTTCCTTCTTGAGTCTCTCCGAGTTTTGTTGAAGAATTTAGTATTGTCTTTGTCATTGCCTTCTTTGACATTTTCTCTCTCCAAGTCACCCTCTGGTGAGATTTTAACCTACAAAAAAAAAAAAAAAAAAAAACACAAAGGCTCTAATTTCCAAACTCCTTTACAGATTAGATATAATAGATAGAGCAGTTTTTGATAAGAAAAGAGAGGGAAAAAGGAAATTAAAGATGTCAACAGCTTCTTCATTTTGTTCATCAACTCAAGTTAATGGCTTTGGAGGGGGACTTAGGCTTCTAAGAACCCATCTTTCTCAACCCAAGTCCTTTTCTTTTACTAGGTAATCTTTTTCATTTTTGAATTCCTTTTCTGGGTTGCTCTTCTGAATTCCTTGGAGTTTTAGATGGTAAAGAAGCAAATTTATTGGTGTATTGCGAAAAAATCCAGTTCAGAAATGTTGACATTTTCTTGTGAAGGACCTTAATTTTGTTTGCAATTCGATAATTAAACCTTTTTTACAGCAAAAAGTTTCATTTTTTTAAAATTATTCTGTAATGTTTTCAACACAAATGAAGGTGGTTTGTGATGAAAGTAAAGGGCTTGTACAATTAAATATATATATCTAGAATATTTGGTACTTAAATTGTAATAAAGCAAATAAGGTTTAGGGGTTTTATGACAGTGTTATTGATTATTTAATGTTTGGTATATTGCCTAAGCAATTCGATGAAACTTTAGTTGCATGGTTTTGTGCTTACTTTGGAGCAAAATTGCTATGTTGGATGCGCCTTTTAGGGTTGCAAATGTAATAGATGTTATCACTGTATTGCAGTGAAAAGATACAAATTAGACGTATGATTTCAATCAGATTTGAACTTTGTTCTTCAAGGTCTCATAAGAAATTTTAATATGCTTTTGTAACTTTCTTTTCTTAAATGGTTAGGAGAACTGCTACAGTAGTGAAGGCAACTGCTCGAGTCGATAAATTTTCGAAAAGCGATATCATTGTTTCCCCATCTATACTCTCTGCTAATTTCGCTAAGTTGGGGGAGCAGGTTTTGATTCAGCTGCATTATTGCTTTAGGTATTGAATTCAATTTGAATATTGTCTTTGAAGTTCACATGTCGCGTTTTTTCTAGGTGAAAGCCGTAGAAGTGGCAGGCTGTGATTGGATCCATGTTGATGTAATGGATGGCCGATTTGTTCCAAACATTACGATTGGACCTCTTGTGGTTGATGCCTTACGACCTGTGACAGATCTTCCACTAGATGTGCATTTGGTATGCTGCTTTGCATAACTAACTAACCAGTATCAGTAATAGAGATATTTTCTCACCCTGAGCTTGATGCACTGCAGATGATTGTGGAACCAGAGCAGCGAGTTCCAGATTTTATTAAGGCTGGAGCAGACATAGTCAGTGTTCACTGTGAGCAATCATCAACCATTCATTTGCATCGTACACTTAATCAAGTAAGACATTTCTTTCCCCGAGCCGTTCTTACATATTTTCCATGATAAAGTTAACACTATACATACAATCTTGAAATGGAGTCTACCAAATATTATCTTCAAATCAAGTGGAGCTCAAAAACCTTTGTTTTTTAATGCAAAATTTCACTTGCTTTTTAAACTGGAAGTTGTCATATTATTTATGTTAAGCTTTTTGCTGCACGGGTTCTGACTTTTAGTTAAAAATTACTGATAAAGAAATTAATGCACGATGAATCATTTTTGGTGTATCGTGCTTTGTACCACATGACATTGGGAAGGAATGTTCAGGATTCGTAGGAGCCAATAAATCCTACTGAATTCATCCTGTTCAAGCTAACTCTATGTTCTGAACTTATTTGCCTTAACTATTCTTCCGGGGCATGACTTAAGAATCAGTCATTGATTCTCAATTTTTGCAGTTAAAGCTTTTTAAAGTATTAGGTTTATCAGCCTCTCTCCTACTCTAAACCGTGCATTATTGCTTCTTAAAACTTTGTGGTCAGCATGTCCAAAAATTTCCTTTTATAGGTTTTTGTTTTATGACCATCAAGGTGTTGCTGATACTATTGCGAATTTTTTTATTGTTTGCCATCCTATGCTCAATAACATATCTTGTTTCCTCGCTTTCTCTATTGCCTGCGTTTCTTTTATGAAACTGCCCACAAATTTCTGAAAACTTTTCTTGTTGTGTAGATAAAAGATCTGGGCGCTAAAGCCGGAGTCGTCTTAAACCCTGCAACCCCGCTTAGTACGATAGAATATGTACTAGATGGTGAGTTTTTATTTTCGATTTCTTTTCCGCTTTCCTGTCTTTCCGTCAAAGGATGATTTTATATGCAGCTTATTGCATACCGGAGCCAAGTAGTTGATCGATGCTAGGCCTTGCCTATTGATAAGTCAGGAATAAAGGATGAAGGAATAGTTAAAGGATGTTCTAAGAATGGCCTCCTTTATCTTACTAAAACAGAAGCAATTGATTGCTATGCGTAGAATGATGAGAGGTCCTTCTGCATCATTGTAACTTTTCCAGTACAGGTGTTCTGAGTTCATTTGGCTAAATTGAAGGAAAAAGAAAAACTGACTTGATAATCTCTGTTTTGCATTTGAACAGTGGTTGATCTAATCTTGATTATGTCGGTCAACCCCGGCTTTGGAGGGCAGAGCTTTATTGAGAGTCAAGTCAAGAAAATCTCTGACTTGAGACGTATGTGCGCGGAGAAGGTATCAGTTGCTTCTATCTATATATTCATCTTTTTATCTATTCCTGCTTTAGAATTTGGTCAAATTTTCTTCATATATTTTCCTTGCAGGGTATTAATCCATGGATTGAAGTTGATGGTGGAGTTGGTCCAAAGAATGCATATAAGGTACCCCATTAGAATCATGTGGTTTAACTTCAGACAACATTAATCTATACACTCCATGCATAATCTGTGTCCTAAATTCTGACATTATCACTTGTTGAGCCCTATTGTTGCTTTTTCTTGACCTATGTTACTCTGACTCAGGTGTGATGAGTGTGAGTGTAGGATATGAGTTGTTCTTCATGTTATTAATATTATTCATGATATTCATAACTATTAAAAAAAATTGGGTGGTTTCTCTGTTAAAACTCTCCCTCTCACCCCCTTCTCGCTTTGCCGGCAGGTTATTGAGGCGGGAGCAAATGCTCTAGTGGCTGGTTCAGCTGTATTTGGTGCAAAAGATTATGCTGAAGGTAAAGATAAGGTATTATTTATTATTTTTCATGCATATAAATGAATGCATTTTAATAAAATTTTATGGCACCAACATTTTAAACAGCTATTAGAGGAATCAAAACCAGCAAAAGGCCAGAAGCAGTGGCAGTGTAATTATACTGCAGGAGATGTGATCGGCTCCAATGTATGATATCTATATTTTACATTCCCATGTATGTTACCCTCTAACTTACAGAATTTTGCTCGATTGTATAACTGAATGTTGTATATACTTGTTGGATTGCATGAATCCTGCTACACATGATTTAGAACAGAAATGCAGATACATGAAGAAAAGCTAGTTTGAATTCTTTCTGATAAATTTTGTTGTTTAATTTGTCATGGCTGTCTCAGTATTTGCAGATAATATGCATGTCATGGCTGTTTAATAAACAAATCATTAATATCTTGTCAGATAGATCTTGAATCTTGATGTCATATGGTCGATAAATGAAGCATGCTTAGTGTATCATGTCTTTCTCAGGAACTCAATGTTTCATATGCATGTGAAGCATTTTTTTCAATGAACTGCAGACTGCAATTCATTTCAGTAATAAAGCAAGCTTTCATGCCAGTTTTTTGTCATTAAATCTTTTTCTAACATGGCTTGTTTTGAGGACACTATAATACAATTCCTACTTTCTGTTGACTATGTTACTTGGATTTGGCTATAATGTCGGATATGGATGCATCTGACATGGGTATGTTTAATTTTTTTTCTAAGTTTTTTCATGTATTTGGAGAGTAATACTTTCATACCGAGCAGTGATCTAAGGCTCTTCATTCTTCATACTAACTAAAATCCGGCTTACGTTCAGAGAGAGATCAGGCAAAGCTTTTTGCCTTTTTGAACCAGAAAACCTAGGACATGAAGTCTTTAACAGAGAGTAGCTCCAACGCAGCATGGAATGGAACATAGCAAATTTAGGCCAATCCTAGTGTTCCAGGATCCTAAAACACAATGTAATTCAATATAGATTTCCGTTGGCTATTCATTTCAAGTTATGCAACAGTAATTGCCTTTCAAATAGGATAAAATGAGAATAATAACAGGAAGAATCGATGGGCATGCTTTTTCTATGCAAGTAATGCATTTTGTATGTATTACACAACAGAGCTAGCAGGCCTATCTGTTCGACGGCTGTTATAAATGAAACGACCCATTTGCCTAAATTTTATCGTTGTCCAAATTCCTATCATCAGACAAACAGCAATTGGATTGGTCGAAGTGTCATGATTCAGAATATTATGATTATTAACAGCTAAGGGATATGTTTACAGGAGAACCGAATCTGAAATTCAAATAATGGCCACAACCGTGATAACATAGCGCAACAGACTTACAGTTTGAAACCTTTTTGGTCAGAATTCAAGCAGGCTTGATATTTGAAGAGAGTAGTCATATGCTTTCATACTGATGGTCAAATATTTGAGGGCTTCATATATCTCGGTCTTTAAAGGATGATCATCATCCCCAGAGATGAACTCACTGATTTCACTAGCTACCTCAATTGAACTACACCCAGGAGCCCTTCTCAGCTGCTTTATCTGATCCCTAACTTCCACTTTCTTATCCCACATCCCTTTGGCAGCATAGATATTCGACATTGCAACACTGTCCCCAACATATCCAGGCTCCAGCTCCTGCAATTGGAGCTTAACTTTTTCACCAAGCTCAATTTCTCCATTGATATTACAAGCTCCTAACAATGTCCTCCATGTCACTGCATTAGCTTGACCAGGCATCTCAATGATGAAATTGTAAGCTTCTTTTAGCAGCCCAGCTCGGCAAAAAAGATCAACCATGCAACCAAAATGAACCTCTCTAGGCTTCAAACCGTAATAATTAACCATACGTCGGTAATATTTCTTTCCTTCTTCAATCATTCCTCCATGGCTACAAGCCATCAAAACCCCAATAAAAGTAACGTCGTTAGGAAGAATCGTTGAACTTCCACGATTACCCTCTTCCTTATTCTTGCTATTCTTCCATTTTATTTCTTCCATTTCACCAAAAAGCCCAAGAGCTTCATTTGCTTGTCCATGCAATGCATGTCCCACTATCATGGAAGTCCAGGTTGTCACGTCCTTTTCTCCTAAGCTATCAAACAAATTCCTTGCCGTTTGTATCTCACCACATTTCGCATACATGTTAATGAGAGCGTTATTAAGGCCCGCGTCTGCCATGAGCTCTGGTTTTCGCCGAACGAATGCGTGAATCCACTCTCCCATCTCTAGTGCACCAAGGTGAGCACAGGCAGAGAGAGCAACCGTCAGTGTCACTTGGTCAGGTTCCACATCAAGCATTTGCATCTTCTGGAACAACTCTACAGCTTTTTGGGGCTTCTGGTTGACAACATAAGCCGAAATCAAGGCTGTCCAGGAAATCGTATTCTTGCTGAGAATTTCATCAAACACGTGATGCGCATAAAGAAGATTCCCTAATGCGGAGTAGAAGTTTAAAAGTGAGGTTTGGAGGTGAATGACAGAGTGAAACCCAAATTTTATTAGGTTGGCATGTAATTGTTGGCCTTCAAGAGAGAAAGGGCTTTTGGTGCAAGCTTGTATGACAAATAAGAAAGAGAAGCTGTCAATAGACGAAGGATTGTGTCGTAATAATTGTCTAAAGAAGAGGATGGCTTTGGCGTTGCAATTGGAGGTGAGGTATGTTTTAAGGGTTTGGTTTGCTTTGGGTGGTTTAAGGTTTGAGTGAAGATGGGATGTGGATTGATGGGCACTTGCAGAAAACTTGTACAGTTTCGTTCGGATTAAATGAACCCTCTTAAAGATTTTCATCATCAAAGTGAAATACAACTGAACCCGTGTTCAGTTGATAATTTTCATAAAGAATCTAAGGAGCACTGGAGTTCATTTTGGGCCCCTTGCGTTTTGATGGCTAATATTTATTTGTAATATCCATACCAGCCCCACTTTCATTTGTGTCTTGTTTAACTTTTGTCTTTCAAATGTTAGTTAAAGAAGCCATTCTCGCCAATCCACCGAACTCCAGAGCTCTACAGCAACACCTCATTTCCCTTCTTCAAAACCCTAAGATCATAAAACAAAAACTTACCCAAGTCCACACCCAGATCATCATCAACGGTTTTTCCCAGAAAAATTACATCCTAGTTCACCTTCTTTCATTCTATGCTACTTCTAGTAATCTCCTACAGGCGTTTAAACTATTTCGATCTATCGAAAAACCAAGTACTACAGTCTGGAACCAGGTCATCAGAGGATGTTCAAGAACTGAAATCCCTGAAAGATCACTTGAATTGTACAAGCAGATGGTTGCATTGGGGGCAATTCCTGATGGGTTTACTTATTCGTATGTTTTGAGTGCTTGCACGAGGTCGGGGATGTTGAGAGAAGGGGAACTGATTCATGGGAGAGTTTTGGTTGATGGGTATTCCTCCAATGTGTTTGTGAGAACAAATTTGATTAATTTATATGGAATGGTTAGGGTCGGCGATGGCATCGTACGTGCGCGTAAACTGTTTGATGAAATGGCGGAGAGAAATGCGGTGAGTTGGAATTCGCTGTTAGCTGGGTATATTAGGTGTGGGGACGTTGATACGGCGAGGAGAGTTTTTGATGAGATGCCGGATAAGAATGTGGTGTCGTGGACAACAATGATTGCCGGGTTTGCTAGGAATGGGAAGTGTAAGCAAGCTTTGTCTTTTTTTAAACAGATGAGGAGAGCACGTGTGGAACTGGATCAGGTAGCGTTGGTGGCGGCATTATCAGCTTGTGCTGAATTGGGTGATTTGGAATTGGGGAAATGGATTCACTCCTACATAAAAGAGACGTCTCAATTTCGAAACCAACAATTGTTGGTGTCTTTGAACAATGCACTTATTCACATGTATGCTAGTTGTGGTTTGATTGAGGAAGCTTATGAAGTACTTCGATGCATGCCAGAAAGAAGTACGGTTTCTTGGACAAGCATGATCACGGGGTTAGCAAAACACGGTTTTGCGCAAGAAGCTATTACTGTGTTTGAATGTATGCTAAGCTTGGGTGAGAGAGAAGTCAAGCCTGATGAAATAACCTACATAGGAGTTCTCTTTGCTTGTAGTCATGCCGGATTTGTCAAGAAGGGTCAGCATTATTTTACTCAAATGACTACACATTGGAGAATTAAGCCCAGGATTGAGCACTATTGCTGTATGATTGATCTGTTCAGCCGTGCTGGTTTCTTTGATGAAGCATTGAATCTTATTGAAACCATGCCTTTAACACCTAATGATGCAGTATGGGGTGCCCTACTTGGCGGTTGTAGGATTCACAAGAATGTTGAACTTGCCTCTCAAGTGGCTCAAAAATTTGATGTCGAGCTTGATCCCAACAATGCTGCTGGGTATCTTGTGTTGTTGTCAAATGTGTATGCTACGGCCAAGAGGTGGCAGGATGTTGCTAATGTGAGACAGAAAATGATCGAATCGGGTGTGAAAAAGCCTGCAGGTCGGAGTCGGGTTCAAATTGATGGAGTTATTCATGATTTCCAGGCAGGTGACTACACCAGTAGACACACATCTTCAATCTATGATATCCTTTGGCAAGTTACTAGACAGGCAAAGCAACAAGGGTACGAGTTAGACATATTCGAAGCAATGCCAGTTGTCGAGTAATACATAGAGCAGGGATTTGCAGTCATTCCTTCCGTAATTACCCATTTCAGAGGCTTAAAACATGGTAAATCCTTTCAACCCTAACTCATCATTTACCAAGTCCAGATGGTTAAACCTTCTCAAGTAAAGAAATCCCCTGTCCCACTTCACACGTGCATTTTCATATCTTCCTAACCCGAAATGGATGGCTGGGGAGAGGAAAGGTACCAACCGCGGTGTCAGCAAGGTGAGGCCTATAGCTCAACGGGTTGGATATCGTTTAAAATTACAAGTGGCTGTTGTCTAACAGTTTTTCGAGCGCTAGACGAATCTTGGAAAACACAAGCCACCGCGGATTTTTTTTTATTACGTGTGATTCGCTATTATTTTAATAAATTTAAAAAACGAATTAAAATTTATTTAAACAACTATTTATGGTCCATAAATGCAAAATATGGATTCATTGATACAAGGAAAATCATTTTTTATTTAAAAGACTTGGTATCACATGTCGATGGAATAGGAGGATGCATTTTTATTTGTCCTTTCTTGATACCTCCAATAGAATATTTCATTATCGCGTGGAAATATTGCCTTATTTTATTTTTAAATATTTATATATATATATATATAACTTTTATTTTTTTGAAAATTAATAATTTTTATGCCCTCAAGATTTCAACGAAATCACTCGAGATTTTTCAAATAGCAATTTCCATTTTCTTAAAATAAATTCTATGTATAAAGAATTTCAAATGCCACATAAATTATTCCAAAAATCAAAATGTGGTATACGCATATGTCATCCATATCCTCACCTTCTCTCATTTTTTCTAGAAGTTGATTTTATTCTGATAATTTCAAAGATCACTCGGCACCTTGAGAAATCTGAAACATACCATGTTTAATTTTGGCTAAAACCAATGACTGAAACGCGAAAACCCAAAAGGTTCAGGACCCGGGATACAATCTCCCTTCTTTTCCGTCTTTTTTCTCTCTCGCGTCATGAGTTCTCTAGATTACGGGAGATCAATTTTCAGTTAAAACCCAGAAAATGGATCCAATTAATTTAGTCGATTTTGATTAGGGTGATTTGGATCCATTTTGTTGGTTACTGATTTTTAAATTTTCAAACTGGCTCGATCGAAAATTTTACTTAATTTACTTTTTTAAAATTTTTTAAAATATATTTATATTTTATAATATATAATAAATATATATTATTGAAGCTTAATAACTTAAGTAGGTTCATTTATATTGATTCTGGAGCTCTAATTTGGGTTGGTTTTGTATATTATAGTTAATTAAGTGAGTTTAATTTTATAAAAGACCAAAAATCAAATGCTCTCCCTACTCTAGGCCCTTCTTTTTCTTTTTAATTAATTCTTTTTATCCTTTTTTTCTTACAATTATTATTAAATTATACTTTGATCACTTAACTTCAAAATGTTACAAAATGATTACTAAATTATTCAAAAAATTTATTTAAATGATTGAATTGTTAGATCTTTAACCAACAACCAAGAGTGTTAAATCATAATTTATCAAATATATATATACATATTAGCTACGTAATTTTCACATAGATTCGGAGCCTAAGAGAATTATCGATTCATTGGCGTTATTGACTCAAAGATTCGGAAGGAAAGCCGATAATATGAAGGTATTTTTATTGCTTATAAAAGCTTTTAGCCTTTTTTCTATTTTTATGAAAACCTTAGCCATCTTTTATCAACCTTATGTATACATATCATCCATACACATATAGTCGCTGTCAATTTATAATCAGTGTGTGAAGCATTAAAACCCTAAAATATCAAGAAAATATCAGACTGCCAGATTTATCCAGTTGAGCCGGGGATCGAAAGTCCGACTTGTAACACCCCCAACCCGTATCCGTCGCCGGAACCGGGTTACGGAGCATTACCGAACATATCGGATGACTTATCACTAATTCACAAATAAATAACATACATAGCATACTTTAATCAATACATTACCTAGATATTAGATACATGCCACAATATCAAAAGAAAGGCACATCACTAAAATTTATTTGAGGCCGGGATGAAATAGTTGAAAGAATCGGACCGGTTGCCTATCGATTGGCTTTACCTCCGGAATTACAAAAGATTCACGATGTTTTTCATGTTTCGATGCTTCGGAGATATAGATCGGATCCTTCTCATGTTATTCCCACTGAAGATGTTGAAATTTGATCTGATTTGACTTATGAAGAAGAGTCGGTTCAGATATTAGCTCGAGAAGTGAAAGAATTAAGAAATAAACGAGTTCCTTTAGTCAAAGTTTTATGGAGAAGTCATAGTATGGAAGAAACGACTTGGGAACCGGAAGAGACGATGAGAGCACAATATTCTCATCTCTTCTTAGGTAAATTTCGAGGACGAAATTTATTAAGGGGGGAGAAATGTAATGACCCAAAAATTCACGGGCATCGGAAAAGTATAATATCTGGCCTCCGTCTTAGTAAATTGAGTTCGAAAATAATTATTAGAAATATATTTTTTTTATTTACTAAACTAGTTGAGTGTTTAATTAGGTTTTAGATAGGTGAATTTAGCTTAATTAAGAGTAATTAGTAAAAAGAATTAAATTACAATAGAAGTGAAAGTTTAATTATAGATTAAAATAAAATAAGAGGGACTAAATAGGTAAATAAGCCAATGGCTTAAGATTAGTGACATAAGCATAAAAAATCTAAAATTTTATGTGTTAAAAATATATTGTTAAATTAGTATTATTAAATTATTATTATTATTATATTTTAAATAAAAAAGTTGACAAATGTATGGTGCATATGAAGACATGTGGAAAAATGAAATACATATATTAGTAATTATTACATATTTACTTATCATTTAAGTAAATAATATTATATATATTATTATTATTATTATTATTATTATTATTATTATTAACTAATGCATAAAAGGAATAAAATAAAAGAATAAAAGAAACAAAAGAAGAAATAGAAACAGAATTGCTAAAAAGAAACAGAGAAAGAGACGAAAACAGGGGAAGAAAAGGGGAAAGGAAAAAAAGGGGTCAGAGTCTCGGTTCAGCATCCAGGACAATCCTGACTCCGACATAGAGATTTTGGTGATGTCTTCTTCCTTAATTGAAAGTGGCATGTACATAAGAATTATAATAGTTATTTTGGTATGTTATATAGTTTTGTTGTAAAGTAAGATATTATGTGTTTTGATGATTATGTTAGTCAAATGGTAGAAGTCTTTTATGGCATTGGTATTAAATTGAAATAGCTTGATTAGTTTTGTGTTAATTAGAAATGATAATAGGACTTTTATTAATTAAGTTATTATGTCAATATGTCAAGTAAGATTTAAGTATAAATGCTTTGGTTGAAATACTGGAATTGGGTTGGTTATGTTTGAAATTTTTGCAGGGGGTTATATGTAAAAATAAACAGAAATGCTGCCGAAATTTTTATAAAAAAAAAAAGAATGAATGTAATCAATTATTAAAATTTATATGAATTTATGATTTATTTTAATATGTTGGTTATTTATTTAAAAATTATTTGTAAATTGTTTGATATGTCCGGTAATGCCTCGTAACCCTGTTCCGGTGACGGTTTAGGGTTAAGAGGTGTTACACGACTAGTTTGATTTTTTTTTCTAATTCCAACATATTGCAAGTTTTGGCACTTGATATGGAGTTTTGTTTGATGAACTTAAATACAGATGGCAACTCTTGCCAATTATTTTGAGATTGGAGTGCAGTCACACATGCAAGTCTTTAATGAATATATAAACTATTTTCACCTTGGATGAGAGGGAATTTTTTGTTTCACTGAAATAAACATCTTGCTATATGATCCTTCAGGAGCTTGGATGATGTTCGCATGAACCTCGAAGTTGTCAAGCATTGTGCAACCGTTTTGTTCTTGGTATGGTACTAGTTTTTGAGTGGCAAATGTTGTAACACTTGTGTTTTTTTCAACGATGTGCCTTTGGTATCACAAAATTTAAGCACCATATTTCACTTGCCTCAACTTGGGAAATGTTTAATCAGACATTTTTTTACTAAAGCCTTATATTTATCTTCAGGAATCAAGTCTCCCAAATATAATCACGGGGAACCACAGGGTTCCCCGATATCACCGAGTAGTGATGTCAGCAAGTCATCTCCCGAGCAGCCTAGTCCAAACATGCATACCCTTTCTTCAAGTCCAACTTCAGAAAATGTTCCAAATCTCTCTAGCAGGTGTAGGAAATAGTGAACACCATCCTAGAATTTCTCTTCTGACTCATCACACCGGAGGGGAAAATACTGATTTGTCTAATCCGGTCCAACCGGATCCTTTTAACATGGGTCTACTTAGAAATGAAATAAAACTGATGCCCTTTAATCAGATGTCACCATGAAAGTAAAAACTGAGCAAGAGTCTCAGGACATAGATATTGCTAAAGGTAGTGTCAGATTACAGTTTCCTAAATAAGGAATATTGTGTGTGTATTAGCTAGGATTCTGTAAATATTTCAATGATTGTTATCCCTAACTTTAAGGCTATTTTTAGGGTCAACATTCCTAGAATTAGTCTGTTTCCTAGTATAGAGTTTCCTAAGTTAGGCTCAACTATGAATATATATATCAGTGTAATTTCTTGTGAATAATTAGAAAAAAGCCTGATTTTAACATGGTATCAGAGCTCTTTTTTCCCTTAATCTCTGGGATTTTTTTATTCTTTGTCTGGCAACTTCTTCTCATTCCCGATCAACCCTCAAGCATGTAGAATTTGTTCAAAAGAAACATGGCTGAAACTGTCAAAACCAGCAACACTGGGGATATCTCAGAAGTCTTTGTGAACAACTCAAACCCAACAAGTGAGTTGCAGAATATCCAAGCAGCCGACAGGTTAAATGGGAAGAATTACCTAAAGTGGTCTCAACTGGTTCGCACGTTCTTGAAGGGAAGAGGAAAACTAAGTCACCTGGTCGAAACTGGACCTAAAGAAGGAGATCCAAAGTTTGATGCTTGGGATGAACAAGACTCTATGGTAATGTCTTGGTTATGGAGTTCTATGATGCCAGAAATCAGTGATACATGCATGTTTCTTAACACAGCCAAAGAAATATTGTAACACTCCTTACCCGTATTCGATGCTGGAATAGGGTACGAGGTATTACCAGAACACATACACTTTTAACCGTATTAAACCGAGTTATAAAATTTTATCTAAATTAAAACTTTCAAATTGTTATTCTTGAGTCACTAATTAGGGTTTACGTGGCCCAATATACTCACAATCTTTCACTTCCTCGTCGTATGAATTTATAAATTTTCAGTTACTTGTTGATTTCATCACGAGTACCTGAATTGATCCATATTATTACATATTCTCATACCGTCACATTTTTCCTATTTAACTATTGTAATATATCAATTACTTAATATCTCATAAGCTAAGTGTCACATATACATTATCCATTCATCTCCCATTTAGCTATCAATATTAGCCAGAAATATAGTACAAATTTTCTCTATTCGATGTTAAACCAAAACCTGTTATTTCATTACCAACTAACATTACTAAATATACACCTTATACTAGCCCAAATGTTTAACCATTCACCCATGACATAAATATATTTTATCTATTATTACCGAATATAGATATGCTTCGCAAATCATAATGCACCTCACCTAGTTACCGAATCAATCAATGCAACCTCAATGATGTAATCATCCTTTTAACTTACTTTACCAAGCCAAATCATACCATCATCTCACACATAAAATGACCCACCTATCGTACTTCTCAATTATGTCATTTAATAGACCAAATATATCTAACCTTTATCATCAAGATCAATCCACAACCAAAATACATCCATATATCAAAATTACTACACATATATATACTATGATTAAATTTCTTAAATATTTGATCAATTGCTTTTCAATACCGCAATAATTCTTTCAATATCAATACGTATTTACCATTAAATTTAACATTTACCGATTAAAATCGGGTATATAACCATTTATACACAATTCATTCATATATTTTATTGTCCTCCTTCTCCTCTCCATTCCACATCCTTAATGTATATAACACGCTTAAACAACATTAACTATATTTTCTTTGTTTACTTATATATAAATTCAAAGTGTCTATCCGAGTCGAGTCACTAAATTATTTATATCTCGAGATACAGAGCTCCAAATTAATATCCATTAATTTTCCCAGAAACTATACTCATATATCTTCTTACCATAAAATTTTAATAATTTTTACTTATCCAATAAGTACATTTTATTCTTTAAATTCTCCCTATTTCACTTTGTTTGGCGTTCGACCTTTCTTCACTAAAATTAATTATCTCATTTTACAGAGTTCAGATGACATTATCGTTTATTTATCTTTAAAATAGACTCTTTTAGGATTCAAACTTATAAATTATAATTCATAAATATTTTTTACAATTTTTAATGATTTTCCAAAGTCGAACAGGGATTCTAAAATTATTCTGACCTGTCTTACTAAAATTCAAATATCTCAAAATATATAACTCTTTTGCTTACTCTGTTTCTTTTATGTGAAAATAGACTCATTCATATTTAATTTAATATATTATTCAACCTATAATTCGATTTCCACCATTTTTGGTGATTTTTCAAAATCACACAACTGTTGCTGTCCAAAACTGTTTTGTTGCTAAATTTACTCTTTCATAATTTCACTTACTCTATTTCACTGATCAAGGTCAATTTCTCGTCTTTCTTGATTAATAATAGAAAATTTAGCTTATTTAATACTCACATTTATCAAAACATTCCTTGACTCAAACTTTGGAAAACTTATGATTTTGCCCCTAAACTTTTGCATATTTACATTTTTGCCCCAAAGCTCGGAAATTAAACATCATCCCTTATTCTTATGTTTTATGACATGTTGAACATTTTTCCCTTCTATGAAAACATCAAATTCCACTCTAACACTTACTTATGAACATTAGGTATTTTACCAATTATGTCATTTTACTCATTTTCACTTAAAATCGCCTAGCAAAAGTTTTCTAACATAATTTCAAACTTCATATTTCATCATAAAACATCAAAATAAACACATTTTACCTATGGGTATTTTTCCAAATATGAACCCTAGGTTAAATTATTGCTAGAATAAGCTAAATCAAGTTACCGAGACTCTAAAAACGTAAAGAACATTAAAAATGGGGCTTGGAATCACTTACTATGGAGCTTGGAAGCTTGAAAACCCTAACTATGGCTTCCCCCTTGCTATATTCAGCCACCATGGAGAAGATGAGCACATTTTGCCATTTTTTCCCTTTTTATTTCTTTTATTACTAAATTACCAAATTACCCCTAACTTAAAATTTTCCTATTTCACTTATCTCATGTCCATTTTTGTCCATAACTTAACCAATGGTCTAATCATCATATAAAGACCTCCAATTTAAAATTTCATAACAATTGGACACCTCTAACATGTAGAACTCAACTTTTGTACTTTTTTACAATTTAGTCCTTTTTACTAAATTGAGTGCCCAAAAGTCAAAATTTTCGAACGAAATTTTCTAAAAATCATTTAGTGAAGTTTTAGACCATAAAAATATAATAAAAATAAATTTTTCCTCGTCGAATTTGTGGTCCTGAAACCATTGTTCCGACTAGGCCCAAAATCGGGTTGTTACAAATATGGGAAGCTATGAAGTAGACTTATTCTAAAGTTCTAGATGTTGCCCAAATTTATGAAATCAAGACTAAGATTTCTTCTACCAAGCAAGGAAGTCGATCAATCATGGAGTATTCAAATCTGTCGCAAAGCTTATGGCAAGATATGGATCACTACCAATGCATTCAGATGAAGTGCAGTGAAGATGCAACACTCTTGAAAAGGTTCGTTGAAAAGGATCGAATTTATGATTTTCTTGCTGGATTAAATGTTGAGTTTGATTCAGTAAGAGTTCAAATACTTGGAAAAGAGGATCTACCATCACTAAATGAGACAATTGTGATTGTTCGTGCCAATGAAGGAAGAGGAGGAGTTATGATTGAGAATAGTCAGGTGGATAGTTCAGCCTTGGTTACAAAAGTTGTAAATGAGAGGAGATTTGGCCTGGAGCAGCCAACTAGCAAAGTTAGTAGGCAGACAGAACTTACAAGGCCTATTAACAGGGATTCCTTATGGTGCACCTACTGCAAAAAACCCCGTCACACTAAAGAAAGATGCTGGAAACTCCATGGAAAGCTAAAAACAACGAATAAAAATTTTTCAAAAAAATGTGGACAACCAAAGGGACAAGGGCAAGCACATACAGCAAGACAACTGGCTGGAGAAGGGAATTCTCAAGAATCATCTGTTGAGTTCAATAAAGAATAAATTGAGAAGTTGAAGAATCTGCTGGGATCATTGGAAAAATCTTCTCCAACAGGTACTTGTAGTTTGGCTTTTTCAAGTATATCCTCTTCTCAAGATTTTAAAGTCTCGGATATACCCACCAAAAGTTTTTGGGTCATTGACTCAGGAGCTACAGACCACATGACCCATTCCTCACAAAAATTTGTTTCATATACACCTTGCCCTAGTAATAGAAAGATAGCAGTAGCTGATGGTTTTGTTATCACAGTGGTTGGTCAGGGTGATATTGTTATAAACAAAACTCTTACTCTTAGAAATGTCATTCATGTTCCAAAACTGTTTACCAATCTTCTATCCATCCAAAAAATTACCACAGACTCTAATTCCATCATTTAGAGTCCTTAAAGTTATGTTTCCTTCATTGTTCAAAGGGTTAATTGTTGAAAAATTCCATTGTGATGTCTGTGAACTTGCAAAACATAAACGTACCTCTTTTCTGGAAAGCAATAAAAGAACATCCGCTCATTCTACTCTTATTCATAGTGATGTTTGGGGACCATCCACTATTTCAAACATTTCTGGGGCTCGGTGGTTTGTATCCTTTATTGATGATTGTACCCGTGTGTCTTGGATATTCCTTTTAAAATAGAAATCTAATGCAAGGTCTGTCTTTCCAATCTGTTACAATATGATCAAAACACAATTTGGTGCTGAAATAAAAAAGTTTAGGTCAGACAATGCCAATGACTATTTTAATCAATTTCTCTCACCATACTTCTAAGAAAGAGGCATTATACACGAGTCATCTTGTGTTAGCACACCCTAACAAAATGGTGTTGCCGAAAGAAAGAATGGTCACATTTTAGCTATTACAAGACTTGTTCCAAAAAATATCCTTAAACAATACTGGGGGAGGTTGTTTTAACTACTACTCATATGATAAATAGATTGCCTACAAAAGTCCTTGAATCTCAAAGTCCTATACAAGTTCTAGCAAAATTCTTTCATAATTTCAATACTTCAAATAACCTTACTCCCAAAATATTTGGTTGTGTTGCCTTTGTACATGTACATTCTCAAAACAGGGGAAAACTTGATCCATGTGCTGTCAAATGTGTCTTTCTCGGTTATTCTTCCACTCAAAAGGGGTACAAATGTTATCATCCAGCCACAAAAAAATATTATGTATCAGCTGATGCTACTTTTGCAGAACAAGAGAATTAATTTACTAGTCATTATCTTCGGGGCGAGACCTCATTCACGGAAGATAAGGACAGAGAATTATTTCTCTTTGATTTTCCAGCTCATGCTCAGCCAAACACTTACACTCCGTCCTCTGCCCAGCCGAACACTCAGTCCTACACTCAGTCCCTGCCAGTCAACTAGCCTGCCCAACTTGAAACTATGAAACCTGAAACAAAGCCTAATACACCCAAATCACAAGAAGGGATTCAGGACACTACTCGTCCTTTACTGGTTTATTCAAGGAAAAAGGCATCGATGCAAGTTCAATCATCATCTTCTTCTATACAACCTGCTACTATACAACCCGAGGTAATTGCTGAACCTACTTTGAATACTAATACTGAAACTACTGAAAATTTAGATCAGAGAGACTATGATTTTGCCATTGCTATTAGCAATGAACTAAAGCCTGCACAAGACATCCCCTATACTTATTCATGTCTTACAAAAAATTATCCCATAAGCACAAAGCCTTTCTTACTAGCCTAAATTCCATCTCCGTTATCAAAACCATATTCAAGGAATTAGATGATAAGAATTGGAAAAATGTCATGCAGGTTGAAATAAAAGCCCTTAAAAAATAAGAAATGGGACTCGATGAAATTACCGAGAGGAAAGAAACCAGTGGGATGTTGATGGGTGTTCACAGTGAAATATAAGTCAGATGGTTCTTTGGAGAGGTACAAAACAAGATTGGCGGCTAAAGGGTACACTCAAATGTATGGAATAGACTACCTTGAGACATTTGTTCCTATTGCAAAGATGAACACTGTGAGAGTGTTGTTGTCACTAGCTGCCAATTGAGGCTGGAAATTATAGCAATTTAACATCAAAAATACCGTTTTACATGGTGATCTTGAGGAGGAAGTCTATATGGATGTTCCACCAGGATTCGGTCCAAATACAGGACAGGTAGTTTGCAGACTAAAAAAGGCTTTGTACGGACTAAAATAGTCCTCGAGAGCTTGGTTTGGAAGGTTTACCAAAGTAATGCTCAAGTTGGGGTATAAACAGAGCCAAAGAGATCACACTCTATTTGTAAAGCACTTATCTTCAGGGGGAGTGACTGTTTTATTAGTCTATGTAGATGACACTGGTGATGATCTGGAAGGAATGAAGAATTTAAAGAAATGCCTAGTAAAATAATTTGAAGTCAAAGAGCTCGGTAAATTAAAATATTTTCTCGGTATTGAAGTGGCACATTTTCGGGAAGGAATCTTCATATGTCAGCAAAAATACATAATTGATTTGTTGACAAAGACGGGCAAATTGGGATGCAAACCAGCAAAGACGCCCATAGAGGTTAACCACAGACTTAGAGATGCACTAGAAGATGCAGCAGTTGATAAATGTTCATATCAAAGACTTGTGGGGAAACTTATCTACTTGTCACATATTGGACCGGATATTGTCTATGCAGTTGGTATTGTAAGTTAATTCATGCACAACCCCAAAGAATCATATATTAGAGCCGTGTATCAGATTCTACAGTACTTAGAGGGCACGCCAGGCAGAGGAATTTTATTTAAGAAATGGGAGAAGTTAACTCTTTAAGCCTATACTGATGCAGATTATGCAGGGTCTATTGTTGATAGAAGATCAACCTCGGGTTGTTGTACTTTCCTAGGAGGTAACCTTGTGACTTGGAGGAGTAAAAAACAGAATGTTGTGGCTAGATCTAATGTAGAAACTAAATTTAGGGCAACGACATTCGAGATTTGTGAGCTATTATGGTTGAAAATCATTTTGGAAGATTTGAAGATCAAGTGGGAAGGTCCAATGAAGTTGTATTGTGATAATAAGTCTGCTATCAATATTGCACATGATCAAGTTCAACATGATCGTACGAAGCATGTTGAGGTTGACAGACATTTTATAAAAGAAAAGCTTGACAGTGGCTTAATTTGCACTCTATTTTTGTCCACTGATGGTCAACTGGCAGATATACTTACCAAAGGATTGTCTGGGAAGTTCTTTTAGAAACTAGTAAGCAAGCGGAGAATGGATGATATCCACTTCCCAATTTGAGGGGGAGTGTATATATATCAGTGTAATTTCTTGTGAATAATTAGAAAAAGCCAGATTTTAACAGGTAGCAGTAGTTATGCAGGGTTCTTAGCACTTGATGGAGTTTCTCTTACTTCTATTAATGCATCTCTGGTCCCATGTCACCGTGGCACCTAACAAATAAAACTATTACACGATAATGTTGGTCTGTAACTCTTTTGTCCTAGTTTGAAAGTACGGTTTGGAGTCAATGAGAAGTTTCTTGATCAAGGTGGCTGGCCACGTTTGAGCTTCGTAGTTGACGCTTCTCCGAGTTTATGAGAGATTCTTAATGCTTGTGACAATGCTGCCAAAACAATTTTTGAAGATTGCAGAAGCAGTTCCGAGTGGAAGCCTATCCTGGGCAGAAATTATCATTACATAAACAATCCGACCGTGAGACTGCAATAAGTTCCCCTACCTTAAATGTTATGTTTCAGATAGTTCTAAGATATTGACTTGAATCTTTTAATCATTTCATTGATTCTTTGATTTGTTTCTGGCAACATACTGATTGTAGTCAACGACAATATCGCCCGCTATGCTGCTGAGATTCATCAGAAAGATAGCTCCGGTACTATGCAAAAGCTTATATTCAGCGAATTTGATGTTGCAGAGCTTGGTAACTTAACCAGATGTGGGATCTTTGTGGATGCATTCTTCAGCTTGGATACTTATGATTATCAGTAGAATGCGGGCATCAGATTGGTGGCCAAAAAACTAGTTATACATTCAGATTAGGGGTGATTGATCCATTTCAGATTGTTTCCAGTTATGTAATAGCACTGTTTATACTAAATCTGACTCATATATATGAGTTGATTTCTCTCATTCATAGCTTCAAAATGACATAGGGCACTGATAAAAAAAAGATTGATATTAACTGTTGTAAATTTATGTAATTGCAATTTAAACTGTAATATATAGTACAAGCAGAATTTACAAAGAGATATATAACAGATATTGCTAAGAATTGAATAATTTCATTTTTTTTATTTACTTCTTTCATATGAGTGGAGCATCCCAGCCCCTAAATAAGTAAGAGGATAATGCATTTCGGCACCCTTGAACTCACGTTCTCTTGTATTGGCAACAATACCGATGCCAACTGAACTAAAACTTAATCGAAAATAATTTTACTTTTATACATTGAATATTTCGTGCAAATAAATAAATTTGTTATGGTCTAATCATTTATGTATCTTTATTATTTTTAAAAATTGTCTAAATGCTCAAATTGTGTTTACTTGAATTTTTAAAATTTTGTATAAGGTTAAATTATTGTCAAAATGCTCAAATAAAAGCTAAACATTTCGCTCTCTCTTTCTTAAAAGAAAATTAAAACTTTTCAAAATTATTAAATAAGGGTCAAATCTTTTTTAAATGCTCAAATAATAGCTTTTTAAATGTTATATATCATATTTCAAATTATGTTTTTCTTTTCTTTTCCTTTTTAAGTAATATTTTATTCAATTGTCATATATTTTATTTTTAAGACATCAAGCATTCACTTAACTTTTACAAACCCGGCTGAAATGTGTGCAAAGCTTTTATGTAAGCACTTTCGTAAACGTTTAGCCCTTATGTATTCATTTTAAAATGTTTAGCTCTTATTTGAACAATCTTTAAGAGGTTGTACCCTAATTTACTCATTTAACCTTATTTTGTGGTATCATTATCATGCTTATTATTTGATATTTATTAATGTGCAAACATAAAAACCGTTTATAAAACATTAGATTGTGGCACACAAACAACATAGGTGAAAAATTTATGTGACAAATATACTTATTAAAGTCTTCTATCTTTTTACAATTAAACTCTCAATACTTTAGGGATATTTTAGTCTGATTAGACCTCTAATCTTAGCCTATAAAAATGGTCATTGTCTCACTATTTTGAGAGGTCAATTAAGAGGTAATAAAAGATTTAGTACTATAGGGCTTTTCTTTTAAGGGCAACAAGATGTAGACTCAAATGAGTTTTGGTGAGAGTTTTTGTGGTAACTATGGAGAAAATTTTGTACCATTTTTGAGAAAACTCTATGAAAGTTAGGGTTTTATTTTCGGGATTGGTCTATGAGAGTTAGCGCTTTGTTTTCAAGATTTTGGTATTGTATGTTTAGTATATTTAAGTTTATTTTCTCCATATTGTACTTTCATTTGTTTATTCATTTAGTGAAAAGCTGAAGCCTCTTTTGTCTATGGTTTTTATCTTCTTTGGAGGAGTTTTCCACGTAAAATTTGTGTTCGATATTCTCTACCTTTTCTATTTCGTTGTTTATACAAGTCGATTCCCAATAAACTGGTATCAAAGCTTGGTTTGAATTTCGCAATCGACCCATTTAAGAATGACGACAATAGATTTCAATATTAAGAAGTTCGATGGAATTACAAATTTCAGATTATACCAGTTTTAGATAAAGCAGAGTGCTTAAAGCAAGGTTGGTCGCAAAGGGTGACAGTCAAGTGGAGGGAGTTGATTTCCTCGATGTTTTCTCTCATGTTGTAAAGCATGCGTTTGTTCGTGTATCACTGGCCCTGGTTGAATTATACAACCTTGATTTGAAGACTAGGAGTCTTTCTATTTCCAAGTATGAGAACAGTTTGGGCTTGGTTGACATTCTACAAAGACTGAGTTTGGCTCGTGACGAAGCCTGGAGAAGAAGGTATGGTAAATACACGTTAAGATGGATATTTGTGGGGTGTGCCTTGTATTTTCAGTCGAATAGACAATGATTTCATGACGAGAAGCTTCCTGACACTACAATGACGGACGACATCGTGACGGCATGAATGGAGACGTTGTGACGTGGCGACGTATTCCCCACATAAATTGAGTTCTTTCTCCCAGTTAAACTCTAATTACTTCAGGGATATTTTAGTGTGATTATACCTTTAATCTTAGCTTGTAAAATGGGTCATTATATATCTATTTTAAGAGCCTAATTAAGAGGAAATAAAAGATGTAGTACTACAAGGCTTTTCTTTTGATGTTGATAAAATGTAGTCGTAGATAAGTTTTGATGAGAGTTTTTGTGACAACTATGAAGAGAATTTTATACCCCTTTTGGGAGAACTCTGTGAAAGTTTGGGTTTTGTTTTCGGGTTTGCTCTATGAGAGTTAGGGCTCTGTTATCGAGGTTTTGAGTTTGTATGTTTAGTACATTTAAGTTATTTTCTCCATATTATACTCTCATTTGTTTACTCATTTTGTGAAAAGCCAAAACCTTCTTTGTCCGTGGTTTTTATCCTCTTCGGAGGAGTTTTGTATATATATATATTTATGATATAAGTTATTGATGTATATATATATATATATTTATGATTTTTAATTAAATTTTAATAATTTTTATAAATTATAATTTTTTTTTTGTTTTTCTATAATTCCAAGACAAATAAATTGGACTAATTTACCTATAAAGGCCTATTTCCAACTATATTTACGGAAATGGGCCAATTTCTACATTATTTACCGAAAAAGGCCGATTTTGGCAAAACACGTCCATGTAGGAGCGTTTTAGGGTGAAATTTTAGCAAAACACGCCCCTGGGGAGCGGTTTTACCATGTCAGCACAAAACGCGCTGATGTGGACATGCTTTGCTGACGTGGCAAAATAGCTCCCTAAGGGCACGTTTTGCTCCGTGTTTTTTTTCCCAACGGCTATTTTATTTTATGCCCGTTAGGGGCTCTAACGGTCAAAGAAAAAAGTATAAAACCCCCTCCTATTATTTCACACAATATTTCTTCAAATTTTGGCAAAAAACTCTCAAATTTCTCCCTAAACTTTTCAAAACTCTCTTTAATTAATTATTTCCTTTTAATTTTTTTCTAAATTAGTATTATCTTTTTTATAATTTCAAAAATATTTGGTCGTGTTAACAATGGCCGGGGAATTAATTCGTCTCGATCATAAACATATCTCCGTTGAACAAATGAAAATGGTAATGGTTAATTTTAATTTTTGAATATTATTTAATATTTTTTCATTTATGTAATTTTAATTAATTTGATTTTATAATTTTTTATAACAGTCTATAGATCGGTTGTTACTTGAGGGAAGCGAGTTTTTGACACGCAGCCACTCTAGGCCGGGGGTACAAGTTGGACCCAAAACTCATCAGTACGTTAATAGAGAGGTAGAGACCCGAGACGCACACATTTCATCTTCCATGCGGAGAGTGTACTATCACTTTGGAGGACGTGCAATTACAATTAGGATTGTCGATGGATGGGTTCGTACTCACCGAGTCTATTCAATCTGCTGATTGGGGAGCCATATGCTACGATCTTTTGGGTGCGATTTCGGATAATATTTTGGGTCCAACTTGTATCGGGAGATGTGTGAGGCGACGCCACCAAACAAAGCCAAAATCGGAGGTTTCCTATCACTACTACAATCATGGGTCGATTTCACTTTCCATTTTTACGTCTTCTAGTAAACCACCCATATACATTCCCACTCATAACAAGGTAAAATTTTTATTTGATTTTACAATTATTACATAGATTTAAATTAAAATTGTATACTAAAAATTTATTTAATTAGGAGGAACCATCAGACGAGTTATGTTGGAATACCTACTGCTCTTGAAGATATACGGCTTCTATTAGACCAACGGTCGGAAGCACAAGTAAATATTAAATAATATATACATAAAATATTCGTTTCATATTTAGTATTTAGTATTATGTACATAACTAATATTTTTATCACGTTCATATAGTTTCAATGGACACCATACGAGGATCCGACAATTTAGGCAGCTATTCTGGATGAATTCTTCCAAAATCTGAACATTTGAATTGTTAAGGTCTAATTGGTCAACTATGCTACTGTCGAGATGCACCAGACGGATAGAGTATTGCGACAATTTGGATTCTAACAATCGATTCTCGATGCACCTGATGTGCTCGATAAAGAGCACAAAATTGACTTACAGCAAACGAATATGAATTGGTTGTATTCTTTTCGGAATATATCAAAATTTGAGAAAATTGGTATGATCATATACCTACTCACGAACCGGTCATCGTCCCAGAGTTAGCGTGTGCGTCGGATTACATGCCATGGTTTAGGATCCATGGCAAGCCATATTTACTGTCGGAAGAGCAGAAGCGTCGACAAATTCGAGTCGAAAGGGAACGACGGAGCCCTTTAAATCCAAGGAGAAGGGATAACGGCACGGGCCCATCAATAGCGCCCATACAATCACTAGGCCCAACGCCTCAACCAACGACATCCACACCACAGCCCCTTCAGATTATGCCAGGTGCGTATCCTAGCCCTTATATGTATCATAACTGTTATATGTTTCATTTTTTCAGTCCTATGCCAGGTTGGAATGCATGGCCTGGTGCATCTCCTTTCCCTATAACTTCGACTCAATTGACGATATATAGACCATCGTCGCTAGAAGGATCGCACGAAGTACTATCGGGGAGCTCATCTCATTATCAATCCCCATCACCTTATGGGATTCAAACACCTCCACCGTGGGTGATGCAAACACCTACACATTCTTTATTCTATCAATGTGGGTCATCCTCCCAACACCCACAACCGAAGCAACCACAACCCCCTCCGGAAGCTAAACTAAGAAGGAATCCAGCGCGTAATCATCGACCAGCCTCTTGTGGCACTGATTCCAACTGGCACCATCCACACAACTTCTGTTGGTTTGTTCTTATATTGTTTTTTTAATATATTTGTATAAATTGTTTTTATAGTGGTTCATTTAATAAAATAAAAGTTGTTTTTAAAATTTTAATAGTAAATTCTTTTTATATTTTTAATAAAATAGAAGTTCTTTTGAATAAGGCAATAGAAATAATGCAACATAGTTTCATTACAGCAATTATCAACATTTTGGTTTGGACATGATCAAATTGTATGACTTAGGTTCCTACACCATCCACACAACTTTTGTTGGTTCGTTCTTTCCCGAATATCCATATCATTACGTATTCTACTAGAGCAAGGTCGACTTTTTGGTTTGCGATACAATTCTCTATCCGGTAACAACTTAAACAGAGCAAGCGATACAGACGACCGCTTACGTTCATCTGGGACCAGTGGGAATACGTGTCTCCACACATTATACATGTGTTCTATTTTGTACACTTCGTCGACATATCTCATGGAATCTAAACGGTGATTCTAACAAGTTACAATTGTATGAACACATGTGCAACGAAGTGTGTCAAATGTCTGACAGTCGCAAGTCCTATTTCTCAGGTGTACACGATATTTCCCGCTGGTAATACATTGGTTTGATTTGTCAAACTCCGTCACATGAAACCATAGGTTGTCGCAATCGTGACACACTGTGTGCATGGTGTTGGTCTGCGCCATCGCCTTGTTAATTTCTTACAATTTGTCAAACTCGCTACTCGCTTTGGAAATAGTGCCACCAAACAAAAATATGTCTCTCGCACAATTGAGGTTATCGACAAATGACGCGTTCCTTTTAGAACATAATTTATGCATTTAGCCAGGTTTACGGTCATATGACCATATCGTAGGCCACCATTGTATACTCGTGTCCACTGTTCGAAAGATATATTACAGAGGTAGTCTGCGCTTTGATCGTTAACTAAACGCAAAATCCTCAACATATTATGAAAACGATCTTTATTGATCTCGTACCCTGCCAATATAAGTTGATAGCGAAAATTACATACCACTATTCCATTCAAAATAAATTGAATATTACAAATGAAATTATATTAATAGAGAATAAATACCCATGTTAGTCACTTGTCGTCGTTCATTGGTAAACCGATATTACCCGTAATAGTTGGAAGTAACGTGCCTTAGACAATACCGATGGTGTGTGCGATCCCATAGGCTTCCCTGTTGCTCAATTGCGGCTAGTATTAGTGCCCCGATTTGATATAACGCAGATATCAGTTTGGAGGCATACATGCCTCCTTAACCTAGAAAGAAAGAAATCTTTGTCATCACCTGACTCCCTCGGTGTTATTGCAAATGTAATTGGAAAGATTCTTCCATCGTCAACCTGTGCCACAGCTAGCAATAGCCGATGGGTATATCTACCATACATAAAGGTACCGTCAATTTGTACCAATGGCTTGCAGTACACTGATGTGTCCCGATATTGCTTAAAGCTCCAGACCAGACGCTTAAACACTTGGCATCTATAGAGCAATCCATTGTTGTAATACCCAAGGACCGTTTCAAGTTCTGTTATGCAACCTGAGACGTACCTCTCCAGCACCTGACACCACTGCGAAACCTCATTATATGAAGCGTCCCACCCACTATGCATATTTTTCAACACCTTCTGCTTAGCTATCCAAGACTTGCGGTAAAAGGGTGTGTACCTCAATTAGCTACGAATATTGGCAATTAAGACTGACACAGAAGTCTTGGGATCTGCCTTCATCATCGGTAGTATTAAGCTAGCTATCATACCTGAATCCATCTTAGGATAATCTTGTGAAACACCTGTCTACGAAGAACGTTAAATAATGCAACATTAAGTAATAACATTATTATTCAAAAACCTTAAACACCCAGTGATACTATACTGACAACACAGGTACATGGACCTTTGTACTTTTTTATCTCCCATAAGCCTGTCTTTTTCCTAAAATAAGCCATGATTTTCCATGAATATGTACCATCTTGCACTGTACACTTAGCCTCGAACTTCTCAGATTTGGATTTAACCACGTTGTAGTTAACCCCATGATTGATGCTATGTTATTTCAATGCACTAAGAAAACTATCTTTACTGGAAAACTCCTTACCAACTTCCAATTCACCTGAATCTAATGACGAACTTGTACGGTCACGCCTTCTGTGTGGTAGATCTGGAAACTCTAATGCATCATCTGCCGATATATCGACATTATGTATGTGGGCTAAAGGTGAATATGCTCTGAATCGTGGATCTTCTTCTTCATTATTTGAACCCCCTTTAACATCTTCAAGTTCGGATAGAATAGGCTCTGGTTCAAAAAATAATGCAACTTCTGCACCATCGGGGCCGGGCTCTTGAGGTGGATCCACATCGGACTCATCATCCAACCTACCATCATCTGCAACGTACGAAGTCTCCTCACCGGTGGACGTCGTAAAGAGTACATCATCCCTTCTTGTGGACGTTTCGTAACGTGTCCAATCAGATGTGGATTGCCAACCACTAGAAGTTGATGTCATTCCCTAATATGTATTTCCAGCATCGAACATCGACCCACAGACGTGCATGTCCCATCCACTAACCGAGTGTCATGCAGGAGTTATGTATTCTATACTGCCACCAAACACGGGCACTTTCGTGTTTTGCTTCCCACTAACAGAGTGTCGGGTAGGGGTCGTGTATTCCTCTTAAACAACAATAGATGTTGAAGTCGCAAATGTTTCTTTTGGCGATGAAAATTGTACATATAACTCAAGATAAGGTGATCCACTAGCGAGATGAGTCTGCACCATCGCCTCAAAGCTACAGCCACCTTTGATATCAAATGAGTCATATGTCACGGGATCAATCGAAGCACAAAATCGATACTTAATAGAAGAAACCCTCATTTGCGTCGTTCCAAAAATTTTGCGCCTAATTCTTTTGCGAAATTCTGTCAAATTTATAGCCTGGTTAAAAACCAGTCACATTATGTTCTTCAATAAAAAAACAACGCTGTTCTCGGTGTCACGGGCCCCACCATCATAGTAATTAACAGCACTAATGCTGATGGTTGTCTATTCCACCAATATAATCCTACACCTAATTTGCAAACTTGAGCAGTATAGGGAGTATGGTCGATCCCTCAGAGACTGGGTTCACGTAAAATTATTGCTCTTTCTCGACCAGATTCGTGTCTGGGCAGTTGTCGTGCCCAAAAAATTTGGGGGAGAATAAAAATTGTAAACTTGAAATAAACAGAAAAAGATGCGTAAAAAGTAAACGCTGAAAACAAATAATAAAAACAGTTAAATAAATCTGAAGAAAGATTAATTAAACTTAGCTCAGCTTCAGGCACGGGTTTTTCCTCATCTTTGAACCGATCCTCGAAATTAGATGAACTCCTCTTTTCCAATAAGCTAGTTATAACTACCAAAGATGCCTCGGACACCAATTCTTCCTTGTGTAAATTAGTTATGGAACGTCCTATAACTAACTCTTACCGATTAAACAACCAACGAAATGTTCGTGGTTTAGAACTCCGGCAACTTTGCGTTCTAGAAGAGCCTAGCTCGAACCAATGTCCTCAACCGCGTGGGACATTTAAATTCGATTACTACTTTCATTGACGGAACCAAACAGCAATCCCCACTTGGCACGCCAATGTGTTCACGAAAAACCGATTAGACAATCGATCCTTTCAGAACTCCAACTGTACGTCTAACCATACTAACTCAAACAACGTCTTTTTTTACTTAGTGTTGATTTTACTTTGTGAGTTGATGAAGTCATACTCTTAATTCGGAGAAGTAATAAATACTAAAAATTAGGAATTGAATTGCTCGGGTTCGTAACTCACGGATCTTGACAAAGCTAACACCAACCTGAAACTGAAATGAGTTTAGTTAACTAAAGGTTTGAGCATATTGGAGTTGGTCATATCTTGAGTAGGTTGGATGAAAGAAAATTGTTGAAATGGTAAAAAGTGGGTGGCTTAATATGTGGAATAGTTTTAGGTTACAGGGAATGATAAAAAGGTTTGGAAAAGAAAAATGTAAGTAGTGTAGGTTGGGGACAAGCTAGAAATTAATAAATTGAAAGTAAAGAAACCAAAGACAACAAATAATTTTGAGAGAATGAAGGAAAGATTGCATTCCAAATATGAAAGCTTGATTGAAAACTTGATGAATGAATGAACATAGTAGCCCCTATTTATACTAGTGGCCTTGAACAAATTTGCCTAATTAAAGGCCGCTAGCCATAGAAAATTAAGGAAAAATATTCTCATGATATCAAAAATCCCTACATAATCTCCCACTAAGTCAAAATAAAATTTCAGCTAATTACATCTTGGAAAAATTCTATTTTGGCCCGCCTTCTTTGCTCCTTTCTTCAATCTAACCCAATTGCTTCTCCTTTTTCTCTTTTGACCCCAAATTGCACCCTTGTATAAAATTCAATATAAAATGGAGAAAACCAGTGGTGCATTCTCATAAATTGACCAATTAAATTACATGAAATATGTATTTTTAGCATTTAATCAAATACGTTCACTCATCTTCAATTTCTATTCTGGTTAGCCTCTCTAATTTTTCTTGCTGTAACTTATGCAACCTAAGAATGAAATTTGGCTCATTTATAGCCTAAGGCCAAACATGAACTACTGTAGAAAAAGAGCGTCGACGTGGGAGCTTTTTTTCATCAATTTTGCTGACAGTGCATCCTGCTTGAAGTGTTTTTGACACTATTTGTTCAGAGCCGTCTTCTTAAAATTATTTTTGCAAGAACTACTGTAAAAAAGAGTGTCCACGTGGGAGTTTTTTTCAATAATTTTGCTGACAGTGCATTCTGCTTGAAGCATTTTTGACACTGTTTGTTCAGAATCATCTTCTCAAACTTATTTTTTCAGGAACTACTGTAGAAAAAGAGCGTCCACGTGGGATCTTTTTTTAGTAATTTTGCTGACAGTGCATCCTGATTGAAGCATTTTTGACACTATTTGTTCATAAACGTCTTCTCAAAATTATTTTTTCAGAAACTAATGTAGAAAAAGAGAGTCCACGTGGGAGCTTTTTTCAGTAATTTTGCTGACAGTGCATCTTGCTTGAAGTGTTTTTGACACTATTTGTTCAGAACCGTATTCTCAAATTTATTTTTTCAGGAACTACTGTGGAAAAAAAAATAAAATCCTTATTGTCAATATAATTTTCCCTAAACCCTAAACCTAAACACAATATTATTTTTTAAAAAAACTAAACCCTAATTTAAGTAATTTTCTTAAAAACACTAAACACTAATTTAATTAATTTATTTAAAACTCTTAAACCCTAATTTAATTAATTTTTAAAAAAGAACACTAAATCCTGATTTATTTTTTAAAATTCTTAAAACCCATAACCCTAAATTATTTTAACAAAACTCTAACCCTAAACCCCTAAAAACCTAAAACCAAAAAACCGTAGGGACTAAACATGCAAAAAGCCCTAACCTAGAAAAACACGGAGCAAAACATGCCCCTGGGGGAGCGATTTTGTCACATTAGCAAAGCGCGTCGACGTCAGCACGTTTTGTGCTGAAATGGCAAAATCGCTCCCCAATGGCGCGTTTTGCTGAAATTTCACCATAAAAAACTCCTACGTGGACGCGTTTTGTCAAAATTAGCCGTTTTTGGTAAATAATGCAGAAATTGACCCATTTCCGTAAATATACTTGGAAATGTAGATAAATTAGTCAGTAAATTGTCTATATGTATTTATTTCTACTTATTTTAAAATAATTTAATTCTCTTTTATATATATATTTTTAACTATCAACATTGGACTTAGTATTTTACCAATAAATTCTTTTATGTAGACTGCTGCGTAATTATAAAAGCTGATTCAGATGCAAAACATAAGCTCTTAAATTTTCTGATTCCATTCTAAGCTGCAATCTACAAAACATGGTAGAAACCGATGGAATTTTAGAAAGCTTATTATTTGAATGGGAAAATTTCAATTCCATCGCCTCAAAATCAGAACCCAGTCAACTAATAAAGCAGCCAAGGTCGATGGTGATGATCCGAGACTCCCTTCCTCAATCCAACCTCTCCATCTTCCCTCCCATCAACCATGAAAATCTCCATTATCAAATTCAACAACAACAACAAAACCCAGTTTCCGAACCATCTCTGTTACCGCCGTCCGGTTCCGGTGATGTCATCCAATCATCCGGTGATCATGGGTTCGGAGTTTGGTTGGGTACTTTGCTTCAAATTGTGCGTGCTAAGATCGTTACCCTCGCCTGTTATTTCAGTTATGAAAACGGGACCATTGGAAGGGCATTTCGGTCTTTTAGGGGGATCGCTGACGTGGCGCTCCTGGTGCTATTATGGTGGTTGTGCAAGCGGATACGGCGGCGGAGGTGCGGGGAAGAGAGCATGGAACGGTTGAAAACAATAATAAAAGAGAAAGACGAGGTAAGGTATTTGTTGAAATGCCTAAGTGAATTCAAACCAACAAATTTTAGTCCAATAAAACTCGGACAGTACTATTTTGGACTTCAATCTCTTGTTGGTAATGCGTTCTGGATTCAATGTATGTTGATTGTACAGAAAATTATGGGATTGTTGAACCAGATTGCCCAAATGAATGCAAGGATGGGTAGCAAGTCGTAAAGCTCAAGTTTTCAAAGCTGACCCAGTGATCACATGTGGTTCAAGATTCACCGATTTTGATGGCAATCCTGGAGGTAATTTTTAAGACCAAAACATCACCATTTCTCTATTTGGTTGATAAATGGGATTTACTATTGATTGCCGTGTAGTTATAGTGTATGGAGTATATTCTTTCCCCTAATTTATGTTTTCCATATATATGATTAGTGAGTATTGTTTTGTTCATCGGGTTTCTGGTTATGATCCCAAAGCTCCTGCATTGTTTTCTCTCACTGCAATCTTCTTCTTCTGTTGGTTTAAAACATACTTCACCATATAAAATATAAGTTTTAAAAATGGTAATGAAGTTAGTAGAGATGATATTTGAAATATTTGAGAATGAAAAATAAATATATTACATATAGCAGGAATCACTCAATTCTATATAGCAGGAAAATATAGACCGTAGTAGAATGGTGGTAAACTTTACAAGAATTAGATATCCGACTTGTTGGATCGTATATTGGACAAAGTCTTGTTTGTAATTTGGATGATTTGATGATTAAGTTTTATTTTTATTTTAATATTTAATAAATAGTAATTGAAACACACATATCGAGCCGAGCTAATAATAGATTAAATATAATAATTATCCAGTAAAATTCCTTAAGCAGACGCCATTTATTTTAATGTATAATAAAATAATAATTAAATCATTAAAAAAGATATTTTGTATCCTTTTAAATTCACTTGTGAAGTTTATTTTTCTGCCAGTTTTACTGCACTAGCTGTGGACAGAATAATTACCTTAAAAAATTGATACCACAAACGGGCAACATACATACCAAATGTGATTGAGACTTCTAGGTACTTTCTTTTTTATATTAAAAATAGGAATCTAATAGAAGCGCCATTAGAATTAGACAGTAAGGATTTACTATCTAATCGAATCTGATTAGCAACTTTAGCAGGAGCTACATGTAATACTCGATGACTAATTGGAAACTCTTTCATTAATTTTACCAGACTGTGGAGAGCAAGAGTTGCTTCTCTTGGAATCTGTTTTATGACCACACGCCAATCGCTTTTACACAATTCTTAGATTCTTGAGATCAAATCTATTCACTTGTCCTTTGAGACCATAAAAAATACATTTTAACGCAATCAATTTTAATTATAACCTCCTTCCACTTAACATCCCATACTAGTTAGAGGCCATCATAAATAGTCTAAAACTTAACTTGATCACCATTACATATTTCAATATTTCTCCCAATCCCCCATAACTACTTACCATATTCACCTTTTGCAACAATTGTCGAAGAAGTGAGTCCCGAAGACGGATTGCAAGCCCCTTTAACATTCAATTTTAAAGAACCAGTAGATGGTGGAATCCACCTACAATATTTGATTTTAGTTTTTGCTACTTGTTTAGAATTTTTTTTATCGTGCTAATAATTTTTATAGTAATTAATGTTTTTTTATAAATATAAATTATGATATTGTGTAATTACAACTTATATTATCAAACATGATATAAAAAGTACAATGTAATTATACCCTATTAGCCAAGCATACCTAAGGAATTACAAATCTTTGTAATTAGAAAAGAATGTAATTTTACACTTTCATTCAATTACTCTTTTGTCCAAATAGACCTTTAAAATTAATTCTTAGTTTTTTGCTTTCAAATTTTTAATCTATCATTTTTGAATTTAAAAATTCAATCACAAATTTATAATCTATTAAAATTCTTTTGTTATTTGATTTGGCATATTGAAATTTAATAGAAAAATACAATGTAATAAACCTGAAATTTAGTGTTTGACAATTTTAGAAATCCACAACATTATAATCAAAATAAAATATTTAATTAAGTATAAAGATTAAATATCAAATTAGAGCACAATATAAAAATCAAAATGGAAATTTGACCATTATTATTATATAATCTCAAAAAAAAAAAAGCAGCAAAAGGTTGTATATTTAGACACATGTACAACCATATAATACTATGATAATAAAAGTTTAGATTCCAAATTATGTCAAAAATTAAAAATAAATTTAAAATGTGAACATAAAATAAGAACCAAAACTAAAAATAAAATTTGAGGCTTTGATTGTGTATTTAGAGAGGCATGAAAATGGTTATATTTAATAATTTTTATTATGTTAATGTTGAAATGACTCGACACAAGCAAAAACACAACACACTTCATGCATACATAAATTTATTAAGTCTGAAATATGTACAAAACTATGAATCGAAAAAGCAAGAGTAAAAGTTTGGTTCATCCAAAAAATAGATGAAAAATTAGGTAGTGGCTCCCTCCTACAATCATAACAGTTCAGTTCGATTTTGCAGCTAAAAGAAAACCCCAACCAAATACATGAGACAAAACAAAAGATGAAACCTTAGGTAATGGCTCTAACACTACAGTTCACATTATGACAAGATTTCAGTATATAGAAGATATGAAGAAAAAAAAATTCAAGCATATAACAAATGCATTACCAGAGCTACCAATACGCTGTTTGTCCCGACAACTCACTCCGTGGTACAACCCCAAAACTCAAACTTTTTCATGATTTGATCCGAGTAAATGATAACTAAACATTCTAATCAAGTAATTATCGGCAACTTAAGCTTCCTTCTTCTATATTTCCCCTCTTTTTGCTGCTTGCTTTGACCAATAAAAAACATGGAACCCATAACTTTTCATTTAATTCGACACAATTTTACCAAACAAGTTGAAGCGTATGGCAATTGAAATTAGCTTTTCAACTGCGAAATTACATTACCTATATGACACGTTTAGTACCTGTTCCGATTGCTAGCTCTTTGATTCAGTTTTTCCATGCACTGAACGACGGATGTCGAGCTGATCAACAATCTCCAAAGGAATTGCCGTCTCGTTCCTGATCCTCTTAATGTTGGGGCCTAACAATCCCCTATGTCTAAACCCATAAAGCTTAAGCACCTGGTTATCAGCAAAATTGAATGCCCTTTGCATGCTGCGCAAGCACCTCTCCACAGAGTAATCTCCATAACTCCCACAGGGCTTGCAGCCCACAAAATGAGTCACAAATGGCCACCTCTCATCTCCCAATCCCGGATGATATTTCTCCATCATCTCTTCGTACCTATCAACCAGCCCTGCCCAATAACCATGCAAATAGTATTGATTCTCAATGAACACTTTATCCATCCATTGATCCTTTTGCGAAAGCAACAAGTAAATCAAAGCCGACTGGTCATCGGCTTCGAATGCAGGCCTTCCTTTTAAATTAGCAGTCAAAATCCTCCCAGCCTCCTCACGAATCGGACCCTTAGGTCCCATCGGCGCCCACGCATCAAGCAAATCCAATGACCACTGGCAATTCCGAAACAGAAAACTCCCTGTATTCAATGCGATCCACGACTTCTGCTCGAATAACAAATCGGGGTAGCCATGAATAACCAAATTATACTTCTCATACTTGTACAAAGGAATCTCAAACACCATATCTGTAAAAAAAGCATCACTATCCATCCACCAAATCCACTCAAGTTCGGGATGAGACAACATTAACCTCCTAATCAATGGCAATTTCGCCCAATAACCAGCAAGTTCCTTGTCTAAATGAGCCATGTTATAAACAATTTCAATCCCATGAAGCCTACAGTAATCAATCTTATTCTTTATCGCTTTCAATAAATAATGGTCTCCTATAGCATTGTCACAAGGGTTAGGGGGCGACCCAGTGACGAGCAAGATTCGAGCTTTTCCATTAACAAAATTAGGGAATTCAGGGTTTTTGGAAAGCCAAACCTTACGCTGCTGATCCCAGTCCGTAATTTTGGGCCCCAGAGTGTATGTAACATTAGGATTGAGCTCAGTTTCAGGAGATTCATCGGGATCCGTGGGGTCGGAGTCGGAACGGATCTCAGCTAGGATCCGGTTGGTTTCTTCGATCAGGTTTTGGTTGATGGCTTCGGCTTCGGAGCTTCCCAAATTTCCGACGCCGATTGTGCCGCGCAAGACGAGGATCGTAACGAAGCCGCAAAGGATTGTGATTTTAATGTTGTTGAATGTCTTGTGCATCTGCCTGCCACGCGGCATACTGGGAAATCCACGGTCTCTTCCGCCAGCGCCAGCCTCGTTGCGGATTGTCGGTAAACCTCCGCCGCCGCCAGTAGAAGATCTCTTCTGCGGGGCGAAATTATCTTGACCCATAAGGGCTATATTGGCTAGGCTGAAGAGATTCAAGATTCTTCTTTAATCTCGTGTTGTATGAAATAATTAAATCTCCCTAAACGTATACAGCATTATGGCATTAGCATTAAGGGTTTGATTATTTGTTCCCTTCAACTGTATTTTTTTTAATTTGTAGGTTTAAAAAGTAAGGAGAGATTAAAACCCTAAAATAATGGAATGATTGAAGGAAGAAGATGGGCAACTGGGGGAAGATCTGATCCAGATTGCTGATTGATTGACTCGTCATCGTTACGCATTTCCATTATTTTTATTTTTATTATTTGAATAATTAATTCTCACAGGGTGGAAAATACATTTATCAAAATTCTTATATTAAAATCAAATGAGGTCATACTTTTTTTCCTCACATTATAGTTGTTTACTGTAATCAAATATTTATATTATCCTCTCTTTTTATATAAGAAAGTTACAAATAGGGTTTCTTTCTATAAAATAAAGAAAAAGAACAGTAAGTTCTATTTCTATGTGAAACTATCTATACACCAACGTGCCTCCATTTCCTAAAATACAACTCCACTTCTAACTACCCACTGTTATTCCCTTTCTCAATTATAAACAAAATCAAAATTCAAACAGTTTTTTCTTTAATTTCTAACACTGACCATCAGATCGACTTAGATCTAACACTTAACAGTCCAGTGACTTTAATAAAAAGTTTTGAATAATCCAATAACTTCAATAAAAGTTTTTGAATAGTTCAAAGACCAAATTATATTTTTTTAATTAAATGATTATAACAAAAACTTAATCATAATTTAGTAATTAATGATATAGTTTACCCATATAATAATAATGATACAATTAAAAATTAAGAAGAGATAAGAAGGTATATATTCCTTCTTCAAAATGAAACACGTTTATGATATCTTCATGTTTTAGTTAAATAGTTTAAGAACATCCGGCCCGGTGCCTGCGGATTGATTTCGGACAGACAGCTAGCGTCAACGCGTTGAATCCAATTGTACTGAAGGTCCCCCTTCCGATCCCATCTCAACCACTGTCTTAAAACCCCGTTCCATGTAGCCATGTGCAAAACTAAACCCTATTCCATTTCACTATCCTCTGAATTCCAATTGCGTCACAAAGTACATGAATCCCAAAAAACGAAGGGGGGGGGGATGACATTAACCCAAACCATTTTATTTGGAAACAGATTTATTCTTTTGAGATATTTTTTTCTTACCCTTGTTTCCCTTGATAATCTTGTGCTTCATATTCACTGTATTCTTAGCCATTTTACAGTCCTTAAGATTGAACTCCTTCACCTTTCTCGTTGGCTTGAAAACTTGAGTGATTGAAGGGTCCAAAACATCAGTGGAGAAGGAAACACTAACACCCAAAGCAGCAGCCTCATCCCACAGCTCTCGACCCTTTTCAAAGTTGCCTCCCCTGCAAAGTTTTGGTATAAGCACATCATAAACTGGTCCATACCCACCCAATGAGCTTCTCTTCATCTTCTCAAACAACTCAACAGCAAAATGCACTCTCTCCACTCCACAAAGAACACCAATGAGATCATAGTAAAACTTACAATCAGGGGTCAACCCCTGTTCAATCATCTCATCCACTATCATATTTCCCTTGCCAAATCTTCCTGTCAAGTACAATACTCTGGCAACAAGATAATATGTTATCCAATCCGGAGCACAGCCGGTTTTTTTCATCAAGTCAAGAATCCGACATGATTCTTTCACTCTTCTTGTCTTCCCCAAACAAGAAAGCAATATGTTATAACTGATTGATGTTGGGGCAATTCTATAGGATCTCATTTCCATCATCACGTTTAAAGCTTCCGGAACGAGGCCGGAAGGATTGCATTTAAGGTTTGCCCCACAAAGGCACCTAAGCAATGTGTTATAGCAATACAAATCAAGCTCAACGCCAGCTGACTTCATCTCCTTGATAACTCTGCGAGCTTCCTTTACATTCTCTTGAATGGACCAACCATAAAGGAGACTCCTATATATACAAGGCTCAACACCAGCAATCTTGTCCTTGTGATGATAAACTACACCTTCAGCTTTCTTAGCATGCCCTTTAGCACATAAAGCATTCACAATGGCAGTCAAACTGAAACCATCTTGCGGGCACTTGAACTTTTCCAAGTTCTTGAAAATACCCAATGCTTCATCTTCTCTCCCCAATTTAACCAATGTATCAGTCACAACACTGAAAGTCTGACTCTCCATTAGTCGCCCCTCATTCCTAAGATCCGAAATCAATATCTCTATTGCCCTATGATCCTTCCGTTTTGCAAACACTCGAACCGCATAGTTAAAGTCCTTATCTTCCAAACTATAACTTAAACTCTTAACCGACCACAAGAAAAATCTCAATAACCTTCTAGTCGGAGCTACATTTTCGCAATACTTTATAACCTCAGTAACAAGTAACGATGATAAAGAAAGCTTAAACCGGTTTAAACTCGACTCCAGGTCATCTAAACCACCAATGGAGCTCGAAACTACCTTACGAAGCTCCTCCAGTTCCGGTGATGTTGTTGATGATGAATATAGAGAGTGTAAAATATTTTTGGGTTTGTGGGTATTGATAATTTGCGTCAAAAAGCGGTGCCAAACGGGTGGAAACAAGAAACGCATAGCTTCTGAAGAAATTTATCAAACAGGTTGTGTGCGTAGTATCAAACTTGGATTCTACACATAGAACCGAAAACAGAATTGAGCTATTAAGCTTTTTCTTCATGGGATTAGAATCTTACTATCCACTAGTGTAATTTCAAGGGAAGAAAAAGGAAGAAAACTAAAAGAGAAGAGGCATTGGGTTTCATCGTTTTTTCTTCGTTCCAGCCATGGAAGCAGCATTGAGTTGTTAACCTAAGTCAATGTGTAATTTGAAGGGAAAGTCAAGGGCATTAAAGACCTTTCAACTCAAATTCCAATTTTTAAATACTCCGAAACAAACCAAACGAAAAAGATTTCGTAGAATATAAAAGGTTAAATTCTGCTGCTAATTGAGTTTAAAATAGGGAAAAATATAATATTAGAACTTGAATTTGTCTACTTCTCCCGTATTGGTACTTATGATTTGTTATGTCCTAGATTGATACCCGAGCTTTTTTTCCGTCCACAAGTTTAGCACCTGAGGCTAATAATGTTAATTTTTTGCTAATGTAGTAACACTGACCATTCGCGCGCTGTCATGTGTCACCCTCTTTGGTTGCAAATTAAACCCATTTATTAATTTTCCTTTCATTTTATTTATTAATTATTTTTCCTTTAAAAAAATAAAATATTTTTCTCTTTCATCCAAAACAAATCACGATTTTTTTTTTAATTTTTTTGATCATTTCTTCTATTGTCTTTTTCTTCTACCTATTTATCTTCTTTTAACCCTAGCTGCTGCCGCCATGAGTCGCCACCATCCATGGCCTTCTCTGACCATCAAATCTTTCCCTCTTCCTCGTCTTTTCAAATATTATCTTGTGTTTTCAAGAAAATCTCTTTAAAGCCGAAAAAAAATCAAAGCTTGATCCTTGAGATTTTAAAATTATACTCTCCGCCTGTTGATGAAAAGCTAAGAAGGTTTTTGGTGAGGCTTAGAGCGAGTTGAGGAGCCAAAGGAAGCAGTAGCAATGCCGCTGCCATGGCAACAACAGAGAATCGATTTTCTTGAAACAAATTCAATGGAAGAATTGGCCCTGTTGTTCATTGGATCCATAGGATTTCTAGGGTTTTATAAATTCTAATAAAAATTCATTACGTAATTTGTTTCTGAGTTTGTTTGTTATGGAGAAAACAGGAGCTTTGACTTGTAAGATTTGATTGATAATTTAATCAATCTTTTTATTTTTTTATTTTTAAGAATTTATTCTTTTTATTTTTTAAATTTCAAAATCAGGTCTAATTATTAACTTCAATAAATTCAAATTTATTACAATATTATTCTTTTGTTGCATAGCCACAAAGTGAGTATTTGGTTATATTTTAAAACATCACATTTTTACCCTTTGTTTAATCATTCTGAATTGAATCCAAATTCAAACATGAACAATATTTAGTTATATTTGAAAATCTAAAATAGAGTTGAATTGAATTGGAGTAAAGAAAATTGGATGATAAAGACAAAGAAATAAAAAGTTGTCATAATTATTAAACACTTGAAACACAACTATAAAATTGGGAAAAGGAAAAACAAGAAGCCCCAGAAAGCACTGTACCTATACAACCATTATTGAAGTGAATGGTCAGAAGAAGGTTTTCTATGTAGTTACCAATCAAAGAGTAAAAGAGAAAGAAAAATATGTTGAGATCTGCACAAAGAGATTCTACAAACACAAATCATAGTGTGAAATTTGGAGATAAAAAGAAAGCTAGAAAAACAACTTCTATATGCTAAAATCTGAAATGGGGTTTCAAATTCTCCACACTTGATTCAACTCTCAGTTGTTTCTTCTCTATTACCTTCCAGAGATACTTGCTGCATCAGGAAATGGTACCTGAGAACCTACTGTTACATTAGAATCATCACTTTCGGCCGCCACCGCCACGGCTGGGTTGCTTTTGGCCTCACCACTTTCACTTCCTTTTTCCAACACCATAATGTTACTCTTATCTTCCGGTCGATCAGTCTTGGAAGAAGCCACTTGAAGTTGCAAAGAATATTCCAAGTTCCATAACACATCCCCCATGCTCGGTCTGTCAACTCCGTATTCTGCCAAACATTTCTCTGCCGCTTCTGCAAATTTCTTCAGTGATCCTTCGCATATCGTCCCTGCAATTTTGGGGTCAACTATTTTCTCTATCATACCTTTTTTATGCCACTGCATTGCCCAGTCGGCTAAGCTAACTTGATCCCTCGGCAATCCAGGGCAAATCACTGCCCTCGCACATAATACCTCGAAAAGAACCACACCGAACGAGTAAACATCTGATTTCTCTGTCAGTTGTTGTCTCCTGAAGTATTCTGGGTCCAGATACCCGAAACTACCTTTCACTGCCGTGCTAACATGGCCTTGGTCCATTGCAGCAGCTTTTGATAGCCCGAAATCGGACACTTTGGCCACGAAGTTCTCGTCGAGGAGAATGTTGGTGGTCTTGACGTCACGGTGTATGATTCCTTGTGCCGCACCGGTGTGGAGATAATGCAACCCTCGAGCCGCACCGATGCAGATTTCAAGGCGTTGTTGCCATGTCAATGTGGGTTTATTGGCAGAGCCATAAAGATGGTCCCGAAATGGACCATTAGCCATATATTCATAAACCAAGATCATCTCCGAATCCTCATCGCAAAACCCTATGAGTGAGACGAGATGACGATGGCGGAGCTTGGAAAGCATTTGGATTTCGGTTTCGAATTCGTTAACGCCTTGTTCGGATCCATGGTTCCCTCGTTTAATTGCAACCTTGGTGCCATCGTCTAATGTCCCGATAAACACCTTGCCGAAGCCACCAACACCGATGACTGTCTTTTCGTCAAAATTTTGGGTCGCATTTTGTAGCTCGCTTAAATTGAAGAAGCGTCCAAGGCCATTAGAATAAACACTAGAATACCCACTCTTGCTTTTTCTTGACCCAAAGAGGCTTGATTTCCGGGAGCTGAAATTAGATTTGCTGCCATGGATTGGTAATAGCCAAGATGAGAAGCTTTTCTTTTTTTGCCAATCCTGGGGTCGTTTTTTCCATCGGACACAAACAACCCCAAGGAACAACATTGCAACGAAAGCCAATGCCAGCCCTGAAATCGCCACAATTTTGAGTTTGCTTGCACCAGGCCCTTTATATGAACCATCAACAGCATATAACCCATCCAAGCTATCAGCTAGGTTGCTCATCTTCATCACTTCCAAGCCATTGAGGATTGCATTAGGCAAGCCGGCGTTGGTTGTTGGACCAACTTGAACCGTGATTGAATCATTGGTTACCAATGAAGCATTGAGCACAAAATCTGTGTAATAGGCAGTGTTCAACTCGCCAGCTTTTTCACTGAGATCCAGATTCGATAGCGCCATCAAGCTGTTTATGTACACATTGAAGTATAACTCATTGCGGGTCTTGCTTACAACGTCGCAAAAGTGCATCCTGATGAGATACGAAAAGGTTCCATCCACATTCATCGCCCAAGAGAGATTGAAATTGGGCGCTATAGTTTGTTGATAAGCCTTGCTCGCCATCCGATCCGCGGTTAAGTAAACCATATCGGGAGCGACCAATCGAGTCATCCCATGGTCGGGTCGGTATTTGACGGTGGTACCTTTGGCTGCCTCAGTTCCCTCGGGAAACAAATTGTAGGGTGTATCAGGAGCCCATGTTCTGGACAGTGTATCGTTGCGTGGAGTTATGGTCGGCCCTCCCATATTCAACCGATAGGAGACTTCCAAGGCATAATTGGATAAGCCATTGAGGGTGTTACCTTGGGGTACTGAAGATGCAGAATCAGAGAGGAGTTCATCAGGGATCTCCGCAATCTCAATTGCATTGACGAAAGCGCAAGAATCCTTTTGGGGCTTGAAAATGAGGGAGAAAGGTTGAGTCGCATTAACCAGGTATTCCTTGAAAACCACCTTGGAATCGTCATCCACAGAGAAATCATGTAAAAGGACGAACTTATCTGTTTGAACTGTGAAAACCGCGGTTTTCAGATCATATTTTTGGTGAGGAAGTGGGTAAAAATAGAGACGAATCCAATGCTTGCCAGGCTTGGAAATGAAGAAGGAATAGGTTGAATCCGAAGAGAAGATCCTTGCACTTGTATAAAGATCCTTCAGGGTGGAAGGGGTGGAATTGGAGAAGGCACTTTCGGGGATGGAAGCAACCGACGCTTGAACATCTTCGCTGGTGGATAAATAGCTGCTTGTTTCAGTATCCGACTTGAATGTTCGTCCATCCTCCATCTTCATTTCGCTTTTAGAACCACAGTTTAGAAGATAACTATCCGAAGGCTTAAATGAAGTCGGCGAAGAAGATGGAGCCGGCGAAACTGCAGGAGAATCCGCACCCTCGTTATTGGCCAAAACTATGCTTCTTTTAAGGTTCAACAAAACTACACAAAACAAAAGGGAGGAGACATAAAGAGCCCTTGTCGGCCTATGATGGTCTCCCCCCATTGCTCAAACCAACGCCCCCGCAAACCGCCGTATATTAAGGTGGCGATGATGGTGCTGGTGGCGGTGGTTATCGGGGGTAGGTAGTGGGTGACAATACAACAAAAATAAATCAAGAAGAAAGAAAACCAATTTGTATAAAACAAGAAAAACACACAAAAGAATATTAACAAGACAGGTAGACGAAAGGGCTGTTTGTGGGAGACATGTAAGAAATAAAGAACATATACGTGCTAAGGTGTAATGTGGATATTTTTTTGGGCGGGGAAAGGAAGAAGAGAGGACTTGGTAAAATGGAGATCAGATTATAGTAAAAAGAATATTTATGACAAATGGCGAGGTTTGCGTTGGGCCGCTGGTGTCACCATCTTAGCTTTATTATCAAATAACTAAAGGAGGAGGGGGGAGTTGAGAGCCTGCCTTTAAGCTCCTTTATGTCGTGCTCCCACGTTTAGAAATAACCATGAAATTCTCATGCTCTCTCTTTTTTCTTTATTTATAATAATCAAATACTAAACATCCATTACTTTGAATTAAGTTAGGGTAACCAAAATTATCTATTACTTCAACTTTGTTTACAACGTCAAATTATTCACAATCATCATATAAAAACTTTCTACCCTCATCAAGATATCAATTTAATTCAACCGGGTTCTAAATTTTGGCTAAAAACCCTTCGAGAGTTGGGGTCACTAAATTGCAACCAATTTCGTTGAAAATTATCTCAAAATTCATATTTTATAAATTTATTAAACTATATTATAAGCTTAATCTTGTCATTAACTTTATTATATAATCTTTTAAAATTAACTACCATTTTCAATAAAAAAATATTATTCTATTTTTAGTCCCTGTAAATTATGAATTTAATTCTCATACTCTAATTTGATCATTTTTAATTCTCAAACTTTTCACAAATTGAAATTTTGGTATTGATCCAAATAATTAAAAATTTTATGCACTAAGCATTTTATCACATGTATAATATTTTCAGGCAATACTCACACACAAAAAAATAATTTTATATTAATATTTATATATTATTATAATTAAGTGTAAGTAATTATTTATTGAATAATAAAACGGGTCATTTGAGCAAGCTTAGGCCCAGGCTTGGATTTTTTTTTAAATCAGACTTCAGTCTGATCCATGAACAACTTTTAGTCAAGACTAAATTTTCAAAATTCAAAAAGTATAGATTGGAAAATAATCAAGTCGGAGAATACATGCTAAATAGAAAACTCAAGCATAACATCATACTAGTAGTAAATTTTGACCTAACATATTTAACTATTCTTATTTAGATCAATACTAAAATTTCAAAAAACAGAATAGTATATAAATTAAATTTGACCACATCAGAATACAAGGATTGAATTAACAATTTACACATATTACATGGACAAATAGTAGGATATGACATGTATTTTAAAATATGTTTTTTTTATAGATTCCGCCATTTCACTAATTCAAGTTAAATAACGAGCTAACGAATCGCTTTTTTTTTGTCACAAAATTTCTCAATCAATTTTGTTCTAACACTCATAATGATCAACGTTTCGAAGATCTCGTTTGATTCTAGGCGCTCGTAGCATTGGGTTGAGATATATTTTAGGCATAATAATTTATTTGGCCCTCAAACTTTATAAAAAAAAGTTATTTTATCCCTCTATTTATTTTTTCGACTCTTTTAACCTTTAAACCTGTATTTTTTCAAATAAAAAAGATGGACAAAAAAATTAAAATATTTTTAAAACAAAAAATATTATAATTTAAAAAAATTATAACAAATATTTTAAAATTTTAAAATAATTAATTGCAAATGTAAACTATCACGTTGATACTAAATTAGAGAGTGAAATATCCACGAAGGACCTAAATAGATGTCTTCAGCAATTATCAGTTTAGGCTTAGGGCTAGAAAAAGCCCATGATATGGTGGACACTGGACGGGCCCCGTTTGCTTTTACGAAAGAAAATTTAAAAGCCTTTGTTTGATTAATCTCGTCATCTTCGACGTCGTTTCTCAATGAACCACCGAAACATCCAGATTGTTGTTGTTGGTCAAGGTGTGTTTCGATTTCGGCAAGGTTGGGGCTTTTCCTTTTCTTGTTGGATTTGGATTTCTTGTGGGTTTTAGCTCTTATTAATCACCATCTTCCTCTCTGTATCTCCTGGTGAGTTGATATTCTTTTCTCGTAATCAAATTCATTAATTTCTTAGTTAGAGTTGAACCTTCAGATTGATTTTCGGTGGTTTGCGCTCTTCCTGAGGCGCACGTTCATTTTCCATCGCTTCGAAAAGCGGAATACCATCGGCTTTCAAGATTAGGGTTGGCGTCTTTCTCTCCCGTTTCTTCCACTTCAATCCCCTGGTGAGGTCACTTAGTCCTCGAATTCGTTCTCTAGTTTCAATTAATTTCAGTTTTCATCTTGTTAATGTTAAATAAACTTAAATGAAATAGAGTTATGTTATATGAAAGGTCAAGGGTTATGAAAGGTCAAGAGTTATGTTGTTTTTTAATGGGTTTAAATTAGTAGTTTTTTTGTTTAGAAAAATGAAAGGTCAAGAGTCATTGGTTTATGGTTATTATTAGATTTTAATATTTTCAGTTTTTTGTTGTTTTAAAGGGTAGACTATAACCTATAAATAGTTTGTAAGCTTTTGATTTTATAAGTGAGAACAATTTTATATTGAGAACATTTTTCTACAATTTGGTATCAAGCTATGGAGAGTGTGACTAGTAATGTGCCATTGCCTCGACTAACAAAGGTGAACTATGAGAATTGGAGCATCTAAATGAAAGCTCTTCTCAGGTCTCAAGATGGTTGGGAGGTGGTCCAAGAAGGTTTCGTAGAACCGACAACTACTGCGGGATATGCGGCGGCTCAAAACAAGGCGTTGAAAGAAATGCGGTCGAAAGATAATGCGACATTGTACATGTTATTTCGAGCCGTTGATGAGTCAGGTTTTGAGAAGATTGCAAGTGCGACAACTTCAAAAGAAGCGTGGGACATTTTAGCAAAAGTGTACAAAGGAGCCGACCGAGTTAAACAAGTCCGCCTTTAAACTCTTCGTGGCGAGCTGGAAGACATGAAGATGAAGGAATCGGAAGGTGTCTCCGACTACATCACGCGTGTTCAAACCGTGGTGAACCAACTCAACCAAAACGGAAAAGCGTTAACTGATGCACGAGTTGTGGAGAAGATTTTGAGATCATTAACTGATAGTTTCGAGAATGTCGTATGTGCCATAGAAGAGTCGAAAGATCTAGCAACGCTCACAGTCGATGAACTCGCCGGTTCTTTCGAGGCACATGAACAACGTAAGAAGAAGAAGAAGAAAGAGGAGACACTCGAGTAAGCACTTCAAACCAAGGCATCAATCAAAGACGAAAAGGTTCTCTATTCTCAAAGCCTTCGAGGTAAAGGTCGTGGTCGTGGAGATCAAGGAAATGGTCGTGGTGGAAAAGGCCGTGGTCAATAAGGGAATTCTGAAGAGAAGGAGCATTCAAACCAACAAAATTGGCGTGGAAGAAGACGTGGTCGTGGAAGAGGTGGATGGTCGAATTATTCCAATGTCGAGTGCTACAAGTGTGGAAAATATGGTCACTATGCGAAGGATTGTAACTTTGATAAGTGTTACAATTGTGGTAAGGCGGGACATTTCGCAAAAAAATGTCGCGTCTCAAAAAAGGTGGAAGAGATAACCAACCTAACCACGGAAAATGAGGAGGCAAAAGAAGGTTTTCTCTTGATGGCACACAACGAAGTCAACACCAACAACAACATGGTGTGGTACCTGGACACAGGTGCAAGCAACCATATGTGTGGGCTCAAGCACCTATTCAAAGAGATGCAAAAGGTTAAAACGAGACATGTGTCATTTGGAGATGCGTCGAAAGTTGAGGTAAAAGGCCAAGGTACCATTTGTTATTTATAAAATGATGGGTTAGTAGGGTCAATCCATGATGTGTATTACGTACCAGACCTCAAGAGCAACATTTTGAGTATGGGGCAACTAATGGAAAAAGGTTATTCGGTACTTATGAAAAATTGGGTGTTACACTTGAAAGATAAGGAAGGGTGTTTGGTCGCTCGAGTTGAAATGGAGAGAAATCGCATGTTCAGGTTGAATTTGAGAAGTGTTCGAGGAAAATGTTTACGAGTTGATGTTGAAGACAAGGCGTCGTTGTGGCATCTCCGTTTTGGCCATCTACATTATGGTGGTCTAAACGAGTTGGCGAAGAAGAATTTGGTGCATAGGCTACCAGACATGGACTATGAGGGAAAATTTTGTGAAGAATGTGTGCTCGGTAAGCATGCGAGAACTTCCTTTCAAAAGAATGCAGAATATCAGGCTAAGCAACTTCTCGAATTGATTCATACCGACATATGTGGACCAATCACCCCCGAATCTTTTAGCGGTAAAAGGTATTTCATTTCTTTTATCGATGATTTCTCACGAAAAACTTGGGTTTATTTTCTTAAAGAAAAATCTGAGGCATTTGAGGTGTTCAAGAAGTTCAAAGTGATGGTTGAAAAAGCAACTGGTAGACACATCAAATCTGTACGATCTGATAGAGGTGGCGAGTATACTTTGACGGCTTTCATGGAGTATTGTGAGGAGCAAGGCATAAGACGATTCCTAACCGCACCGTACTCTCCCCAACAAAATGGTGTGGCCGAGAGGAAGAATCGAACTATTCTCGACATGGTTCGATCAATGCTCAAGAGCAAGAAGATGCCGAAGAAATTTTGGGCGGAAGCCGTGTAATGTGCCATCTATGTGCAAAATCGATGTCCACATGCGAAGTTGGATGATCAAACACCACAAGAGGCTTGGAGCAGACAAAAACCATCAGTTTCTCATCTTAAAGTATTCGGTAGTGAGGCCTATGCACATGCGCCGGATCAGCGAAGAACGAAGCTCGAAGACAAAAGCAAAATGTTTATTTTTATTGGGTATGATGAGAAAACAAAAGGATACAAGCTACTCGACCCGATAAGTAAGAAGGTAGTAGTAAGTCGTGATGTACGATTCAATGAAGCAAGCGAGTGGGATTGGAATAACTTAACGGAGGTTATCATCAAAGATGGAGGATCATCAATCGCTACACCAACAATCATACCGACAAATCCTGAAACTACCGATGATGAAGATGAACCGCGACAACCAAAAATACGAAGTTTGCAAGATTTGTATGATTCAACAAATGAGGTACATATTGTATGTCTTTTGGCAGATTCCGAGATTATAAGTTTTGAAGAGGCGGTGCGAGACAAGAAGTGGCAAATTGCTATGGATGAGGAGATTAAAGCAATTGATCGCAACAACACATGGGAGTTAACGGAATTGCCGAAAGGAAGTCAGCCCATTGGTGTGAAGTGGGTGTTCAAAAGAAAGATGAATGCTCAAGGCGAGTTAGAACGGTACAAGACGCGACTTGTTGCAAAGGGATATAAGCAAAAGGAAGTGATAGATTATGATGAGGTATTTGCTCCTGTTGTAAGAATAGAGACAATCCGGTTGCTCATTGCACAAGCGGCATAATTTAAATGGCCAATATTTCAAATGGATGTCAAGTCGGCATTCTTGAATGGTGTGCTCGAAGAAGAAGTCTACATCGAACAACCACCCGAGTACATGAAAAATAGAGAGGAGAAAAAGGTGCTGAAATTGAAGAAGGCACTTTACGGGTTGAAGCAAGCACCGCGGGCATAGAATACTCGTATCGATTCATACTTCAAGGAGAATGGGTTCAAACAATGTCCTTATGAACATGCCCTCTACGTGAAGAAGAATGGAGGTAATATGTTATTTGTTGCTCTTTATGTCGATGACCTCACTTTTATGGGGAACAATAGTGAGATGATACTAGATTTTAAGAGTAAAATGACACAAGAATTCGAGATGACAGATTTGGGATTAATGAAATTTTTCCTTGGTTTGGAGGTTAGACAAGAAATGACAGGTATTTTTATGTCACAGGAGGCATATGCAAAGGAAATTTTGAAGAAATACAATATGGCACATTGCAACCTGGTATCAACACCAATGGAACCAGGTGTAAAACTCTCGAAATTCGATGGAGGAGAACGAGTCGACGCAAGTAAATACCGAAGTTTGGTGGGAAGCCTTCGCTATCTCACTTGCATAAGGCCTGACATTTCGCTAAGTGTTGGCATTGTAAGTCGGTTCATGGAAGAACCGGTTTACTCACATTGGAAGGCGTTGAAGCGAATCCTACGGTACATTCAAGGAACGGTGTCACTCGGGCTATTTTATTCAAATATGAAAGATTACAAGTTGATTGGGTATTCCGACAGTGATTGGTGCAGAGACTTAGATGATCGAAAAAGTACATCGGGATAAGTGTTCTTTATGGGTAACACAGCATTTGCTTAGCTTTCAAAGAAGCAACCAATCGTGACACTATCGACATGTGAAGCTGAATATGTGGCAGCATCTTGGTGTGTGTGTCATGCTATATGGCTCAGAAATTTGTTGGGTGAGTTGGAGCAACAACAACTTGGTGCAACTGAGATACGAGTTGACAATAAATCAGCGATTGAGTTGGCAAAGAACCCAGTGAATCATGAGAGAAGCAAACACATTGACATTCGTTTTCATTTCATCCGAGATCATGTAAAGTAAGGAAGTGTGAAATTAGTGCACGTGGCAAGTCGGGACAAAGTTGCGGATATCTTTACAAAATCGCTACCGATGGTACTCTTTGACAACTACAAGAAATTAATCGGCATGAAGGATGGCAGAAGAATTTAAGTTTACAGGGGAGTTTTGTTAAATAAACTTAAATGAAATAGAGTTATGTTATATGAAAGGTCAAGGGTTATGAAAGGTCAAGAGTTATGTTGTTTTTTAATGGGTTTAAATTAGTAGTTTTTTTGTTTAGGAAAATGAAAGGTCAAGAGTCATTGGTTTATGGTTATTATTAGATTTTAATATTTTCAGTTTTTTGTTGTTTTAAAGGGTAGACTATAGCCTATAAATAGTTTGTAAGCTTTTGATTTTATAAGTGAGAACAATTTTATATTGAGAACATTTTCTCTGATTAAATGTAGGGTTTTTTGTAATTTCGAAGCGTGAAAGCGAAGCTTTAAAATTAGTTGAAAGGGAATTTTAGATTTTGGAAATTGTGAGGGAAAATATGGTGAAGGGAAGGAGGGATCGGATGGATCAGTTTCATAGATACCTTTCATTTTTATTTTTGCTTCTTTCTTTTTATTCTCTGATTGCTTCTCTTTGGGTGCTTGCAGGTAAGGTTACAACAATTGTTATTTTTAATCTTACATGATATGCAGTTGGTATGCAAGCAAAGGTGTGGGTATGAAGAAGAAAACCACTTACTGGAAACAGGAATGGCTTGTGGTTATGGTTGTTGAAGGTTTCTGCAAAGAATGATTGATACCTACTCCACTGCCCTTTCTCTTTTCCCATTTTTATTTTGTTATAGCATTCACGTTAACAATATTATTATTTTATTATGGGTAAACTACACCCATGGTCACTTTTGTTTACCTTAGGTTACATTTTAGTCACTTATGTTTGAAATGTTACGTTTTTGTTACTTATGTTATCGTGTTGTATCATTTTAGTCACTGAGCTATTAATTGTCGCTAACGGTGTAACAGTAAGTTGACGTGACACGTTAAATCATCATTTCAAACAAAAATTTTAGGGTAAATTATACAATCGATCCCCATATTTTATCATTTTGAGCAATTTAATTTTTTTATGTTCTTTAATTTTTTTTCTTTATTTTCCATTATCTTATGTTTCTCCCTTTATTTTCTTACCTTCTCCATTTCTTTTAACATATCAAGAAGTCGAATTGGCAGTGAAGAAATAAGTAGGAAGTCGAAAACTATCATTGCCTATAACCAAAACCCATAAACCCATACCAAGCTTTTTTCTTCACTGCCAATTCGACATCCTGATATGTTGAAAGAAATGGAGAAGGTAGGAAAATAGAGGGAGAAGCAGAAGAGAATGAAAAATAATGAAAAAAAAAAGGTTAAAAGAACATAAAAGAAAAAAATTAAATTGCTCAAAATGAAAAAAATATAGGGACCAATTGTATAATTTAACCTAATTTTTTTGTTTGAAATGATGATTTAATGCGCCACATTAGCTTACTGTTATACCGTTAACGACAATTAATGGCTCAATGACTAAAATGTTACAACACGATAACATAAGTGACTAAAACGTAACATTTCAAACATAAGTGACTAAAACATAACATGAAGTAAACAAAAGTGACCATGGGTGTAATTTACCCTTTTATTATTTATGTGTTGATAAAAAAACATAATACTTATTTAACCCTCAAATTTTATAAAAAATTTATTTTATAAAAAATTATTTTATTCCTTCATTTTATTTTATTGTCCCTTTTAACTTTTGAATTTATTTTTGTTGCTGATGTGGATATTACATAAGGAATTAATTTTTAAAAAATTTAAAATATTAACTTTTTTTTTATCTATTTTAAATAATTTGACAAAAAAATATAAATTTAATAATTAAAAAACAAAAAATTAAATAAAGTACTAAACTGATATTTTGATAAAGTCGGAGGTATGCCATTATATAAAAAAGATAGAACTATTTTGATATTGTAGGGATGTGATGGTGAATGGTCATATATAAAGCATTAATGGAGTCGAAAAGGAAACCCAGCTGATGAAGTAACCCGGAAAATCCTTTTCCTTCCTATAAAGTGTCGGTTGATTCATGCAATTGGCGCCTTCATCATCTCATTTCTCTTATCTCCATTCTTTCAAGTCTAAAAGAAGAAAAACAAAACACTTGTTTTCTCTTCTGAAATGGATCCGACACCGACGTCCGATAACCGACCTGAAATCTGTTTTTTCGATTTGGAGACCACCGTCCCTCAGCGGCGCGGCCAAGGCTACTCCATTCTCGAATTTGGTGCCATTTTAGTTTGCCCCAAGAGGCTCCTTGAGCTCCACAGCTACTCCTCTCTGGTCCGACCCGACGACCTCTCTCTTATTTCCCCTGCCTCTGCGCGCTGCAACGGTATCACTCGAGAAGCCGTCATTTCGGCACCTTCCTTTTCTGAAATCGCCGACGAAGTTCACGACCTTCTCCATGGTCCGCATCTCACACTCAAATTTCCTTCTTTTTTTGTTTTCCTTCTGGTTTTAAGTATATGAAGTTTTTTAAATGAATTTTGCAGGAAGGGTTTGGGCGGGTCATAATATAGTGAGGTTTGATTGCGTGAGAATAAGGGAGGCGTTCGAGAAGATTGGTAGGGCGGCGCCGGAGCCTAAGGGAATTATCGATTCATTGGCGTTGTTGACTCAAAGATTCGGAAGGAGAGCCGGTAATATGAAGGTATTTTTATTTCTTATAAAAACTTCAGCCTTTTTTCTATTTTTATAAAAACCTTAGCCATCTTTTATCAACCTTATGTATACATATCATCCATACACATATGGTCGTTAGAAATTTATAATCATTGTGTGAAGCATTTAAACATTAAAATATCAAGAAAACATCAGACTGCCAGATTTATCCAGTTGAGCTGGGGATCGGAAGTCCGACCGATTTGATTTTTTTTTTCCTAATTCCAACATATTGCAAGTTTTGGCACTTGATATGGAGTTTTGTTTAATGTTACTTAAATGCAGATGGCAACTCTTGCCAATTATTTCGGGATTGGAGTGCAGTCACACAGGCAAGTCTTTAATGAATATATAAACTCTTTTCACCTTGGATGAGAGTGGGAATTTTTTGTTTCACTGAAATAAACATCCTGCTATATGATCATTCAGGAGCTTGGATGATGTTCGCATGAACCTCGAAGTTGTCAAGTATTGTGCAACCGTTTTGTTCCTGGTATGGTACTAGTTTTTGAGTGGCAAATGTTGTAACACTGTGTTGTTTTCAACGATGTGCCTTTGGCATCACAAAATTTAAGCACCATATTTCACTTGCCTCAACTTGGGAAATGTTAGATCAGACATTTTTTTCAGTGACAATGCTTCTGTGAGTTTATGCAAGATTCTGAATGCTTGTGACAATGCTGCCAAAAGAATTTTCGAAGACTGCGAAAGCAGTTCCGAGTGGAAGCCTATCATGGGTATAAATTATCGTTACATCAACAATCCGACCGTGAGACTGCAGTAAGTTTTTCCTACTTTAAATGTTATGTTTCAGATAGTTTAAAGACATGGACTTGAATCTTGTAACTATTTCATTGATTCTTTGATTTGTTTCTGGCAGCATACCGACTGTAGTCAACGGCAATATCGCTCGCTATGCTGCTGAGATTCATCAGAAGGATAGCTCCGGTACTGTGCAAAAGCTCGTATTCAGCAAATTTGATGCTGCAGAGCTTGGTAACTTAATCAGAGGTGGGATCTTTGTGGATGCATTCTTCAGCTTGGATACTTATGATTATCTGCAGAATGCAGGCATCAGATTGGTGGCCAAAAAATTGGTTATACATTCAGATTAGGGGTGATTGATCCATTTCAGATTGTTTCCAGATATGTAATAGCACTGTTTATGCTAAATCTGACTCATAGATATGAGTTGATTTCTCTCATTCATAGCTTCAGAATGACATAGGGCACTGATAAAAAAAAGATTGATATTGTAAATTTATGATACTGTAATGATTGAATAATTATTGCTAATAATTGAATAATTTCATTTTTTTATGTACTTCTTTCATATGTGTCGAGCATCACAATTCTTATTTTTTGTTTTTTTTTTATACAATATCTAAAATTACCTATAGCTTCTCCTCATCCCTTAAATAAGAGGGTAATATATTTCAACGACTCAAACCTACATATTCGTATTGATGCTAATTGAACTAAGACTCAATCGAAAATGATTTTATTTTTATACATTGGATATTTCGTGCAAATAAATAAACTTGTTACGGTCTAATCATTTATGTATCTTTATTATTTTTAAAAATTATCTAAACGTTCTAATTGTGTTTACTTAATGTTTTTAAGACATTCAGTATAAAGTTAAATTTTTGTCAAAATACTCAAATAAAAGCTAAATCTTTAATTCTCGCTTCTTTTATCTTTTAACAAATTAACCTAACTTAGATTATTATGTTTTAGATTTTCTAGGAACATCCTTAAGTTTATTTTAGTATTTTAATAAAAATGGGTTAAATTTAATTCATTAGAAAATAAAAAGCATTCAAAAGGTTTTTTGAAAACACACTTGAAAATTACGTGGATAATATATATTATATTATATTATATTATATTATATTATATTATATTATATCATATACGATAAATAGTGACTTCACAGCAACATATTAAATATTTAACAGTTTAATGATTTAAATAAAATTTTTAAATAATTTAATAATTATTTTATATCTTTTTAAATAATTTAACAATTATTTTATAATTTTAAACAAACCGTAAATTTCGTAATAGTTACATGTAGTTTACCCTTTTCTTAATACCATGTTCATTCTTTAAAACTAAAATATTATAATTATTAAAAAACCAAAAAAGAATTATAACAAATATTTTTAATTTTTTAAATAATACTAAATTAGAGAGTCAAATATCCGCGAAGGACCCAAACAGATGTCTTCAGCAATTATCAGTTTAGGCTTAGGGCTAGAAAAAGCCCATGATATGGTGGACAGGCCCCGTTTGCTTTTACGAAAGAAAATTTAAAAGCCTTTGTTTGATTAATCTCGTCATCTTCGACGCCGTTTCTCAGCGAACCACCAGAAACATCCAGTATTGTTGTTGCTGGCTGAAGGGCCTTAAACAAAGGTGTGTTTCGATTTCGGCAAGGTTGGGGGCTTTTCCTTTTCTTGTTGGATTTGGATTTACTGTGGGTTTTAGCTCTTATTAATCACCATCTTCCTCTCTGTATCTCCTGGTGAGTTGATATTCTTTTTCTCTGTAATCAAATTCATTAATTTCTTAGTTAGAGTTGAACCTTCAGTATTGATTTTCTGGTGGTTTGCGCTCTTCCTCGGCGGCGCACGTTCCTTTTCCACTGCTTTTGGAAAAGCAGAATACCATCGGCTTTCAGGATTAGGGTTGGCGTCTTTCTCTCCCGTTTCTTCCACTTCAATCCCCTGGTAAGGTCACTTAGTCCTCAAATTCGTTCTCTAGTTTCAATTAATTTCAGTTTTCATCTTGTTAAATGTAGGGGTTTTTTTTGTTTTTTTTGTAATTCCAGGAAGCAGGAAAGCGCGAAGCTTTAAAATTAGTTGAAAGGGAATTTTAGATTTTGGAAATTGTGAGGGGAAAATATGGCTGAAGGGAAGGGAGGGGATCAGATGGATCATTTTCATAGATACCTTTCATTTTTATTTTTGCTTCTTTCTTTTTATTCTCTGATTGCTTCTCTTTGGGTGCTTGCAGGTAAGGTTACAACAGCTGTTATTTTTAATCTTACATGATATGAAGTTGGTATGCAAGCAGAGGTGTGGGTATGAAGAAGAAAACCACTTACTGGAAACAGGAATGGCTTGTGGTTATGGTTGTTGAAGGTTTCTGCAAAGAATGATTGATACCTACTCCACTGCCCTTTCTCTTTTCCCATTTTTATTTTATTATAGCATTCACGTTAACAATATTATTATTTTATTATTTATGTGTTCTTGATAAAAAACATAATACTTATTTAACCCTCGAATTTTATAAAAAAAATTTATTTTATAAAAAAATTATTTTATTCCTTCATTTTATTTTATTGTCCTTTTAACTTTTGAATTTATTTTTGTTGCTGATGTGGATATTACATAAGGAATTAATTTTAAAAAATTTAAAATATTAACTTTTTTTATCTATTTTAAATAATTTGACAAAAAATATAAATTTAATAATTAAAAAACCAAAAATTAAATAAAGTACTAAACTGATATTTTGATAAAGTCGGAGGTATGCCATTATATAAAAAAGATAGAACTATTTTGATATTGTAGGGATGTGATGGTGAATGGTCATATATAAAGCATTAATGGAGTCGAAAAGGAAACCCAGCTGATGAAGTAACCCGGAAAATCCTTTTCCTTCCTATAAAGTGTCGGTTGATTCATGCAATTGGCGCCTTCATCATCTCATTTCTCTTATCTCCATTCTTTCAAGTCTAAAAGAAGAAAAACAAAACACTTGTTTTCTCTTCTGAAATGGATCCGACACCGACGTCCGATAACCGACCTGAAATCTGTTTTTTCGATTTGGAGACCACCGTCCCTCAGCGGCGCGGCCAAGGCTACTCCATTCTCGAATTTGGTGCCATTTTAGTTTGCCCCAAGAGGCTCCTTGAGCTCCACAGCTACTCCTCTCTGGTCCGACCCGACGACCTCTCTCTTATTTCCCCTGCCTCTGCGCGCTGCAACGGTATCACTCGAGAAGCCGTCATTTCGGCACCTTCCTTTTCTGAAATCGCCGACGAAGTTCACGACCTTCTCCATGGTCCGCATCTCACACTCAAATTTCCTTCTTTTTTTGTTTTCCTTCTGGTTTTAAGTATATGAAGTTTTTTAAATGAATTTTGCAGGAAGGGTTTGGGCGGGTCATAATATAGTGAGGTTTGATTGCGTGAGAATAAGGGAGGCGTTCGAGAAGATTGGTAGGGCGGCGCCGGAGCCTAAGGGAATTATCGATTCATTGGCGTTGTTGACTCAAAGATTCGGAAGGAGAGCCGGTAATATGAAGGTATTTTTATTTCTTATAAAACTTCAGCCTTTTTCTATTTTTATAAAAACCTTAGCCATCTTTTATCAACCTTATGTATACATATCATCCATACACATATGGTCGTTAGAAATTTATAATCATTGTGTGAAGCATTTAAACATTAAAATATCAAGAAAACATCAGACTGCCAGATTTATCCAGTTGAGCTGGGGATCGGAAGTCCGACCGATTTGATTTTTTTCCTAATTCCAACATATTGCAAGTTTTGGCACTTGATATGGAGTTTTGTTTAATGTTACTTAAATGCAGATGGCAACTCTTGCCAATTATTTCGGGATTGGAGTGCAGTCACACAGGCAAGTCTTTAATGAATATATAAACTCTTTTCACCTTGGATGAGAGTGGGAATTTTTTGTTTCACTGAAATAAACATCCTGCTATATGATCATTCAGGAGCTTGGATGATGTTCGCATGAACCTCGAAGTTGTCAAGTATTGTGCAACCGTTTTGTTCCTGGTATGGTACTAGTTTTTGAGTGGCAAATGTTGTAACACTGTGTTGTTTTCAACGATGTGCCTTTGGCATCACAAAATTTAAGCACCATATTTCACTTGCCTCAACTTGGGAAATGTTAGATCAGACATTTTTTTTACTAAAGCCTTATATTTATCTTCAGGAATCAAGTCTCCCGGATATACTCACATGGAACCCGCAGGGTTCCCCGATATCACCTAGTAGTGATGATGGCAAGTCATCTCCCGAGCAACCTAGTCCAAACATGCACACCCTTTCTTCAAGTCCAACTTCAGAAAATGTTCCAAATCTATCTCTGGCAGGTGTAGGAAATAGTGAACACCATCCTAGAATATCTCTTCTGACTCATCACATAGGAGGGGCAAATGCTGATGTGTCTAATCCGGTTCAACCGGATCCTTTCAACATGAGTCTACTCAGAAACAAAATAGAAACCGAGGCCCTTCAATCAGATGTCACCATGGAAGAAAAAACTGAGCAAGAGTCTCAGGACATAGATATTGCTGAAGGTAGCAGTAGTTATGCAGGGTTCTTAGCACTTGATGAAGTTTCTCTTAATTCTATTAATGCATCTCTGGTCCCATATTACCGTGGCACCCAACGAATAAAACTGTTGCACGAGAATGTTGGTCTGCAACTCTTTTGTCCTTGTTTGAGAGTGCGGTTTGGAGTCGATGGGAAGTTTCTTGATCAAGGTGGCTGGCCACGTTTGAGCTTCGTAGTTGATGCTTCTCTGAGTTTATGCAAGATTCTGAATGCTTGTGACAATGCTGCCAAAAGAATTTTCGAAGATTGCGAAAGCAGTTCCGAGTGGAAGCCTATCATGGGTATAAATTATCGTTACATCAACAATCCGACCGTGAGACTGCAGTAAGTTTTTCCTACTTTAAATGTTATGTTTCAGATAGTTTAAAGACATGGACTTGAATCTTGTAATTATTTCATTGATTCTTTGATTTGTTTCTGGCAGCATACCGACTGTAGTCAACGGCAATATCGCTCGCTATGCTGCTGAGATTCATCAGAAGGATAGCTCCGGTACTGTGCAAAAGCTCGTATTCAGCAAATTTGATGCTGCAGAGCTTGGTAACTTAATCAGAGGTGGGATCTTTGTGGATGCATTCTTCAGCTTGGATACTTATGATTATCTGCAGAATGCGGGCATCAGATTGGTGGCCAAAAAATTGGTTATACATTCAAATTAGGGTGATTGATCCATTTCAGATTGTTTCCAGATATGTAATAGCACTGTTTATGCTAAATCTGACTCATAGATATGAGTTGATTTCTCTCATTCATAGCTTCAGAATGACATAGGGCACTGATAAAAAAAAGATTGATATTGTAAATTTATGATACTGTAATAATTGAATAATTATTGCTAATAATTGAATAATTTCATTTTTTTTATGTACTTCTTTCATATGTGTCGAGCATCACAATTCTTATTTTTGTTTTTTTTTATACAATATCTAAAATTACCTATAGCTTCTTCTCATCCCTTAAATAAGAGAGTAATACATTTCAACGCACTCAAACTTACATATTCGTATTGATGCTAATTGAACTAAGACTCAATCAAAAATAATTTTATTTTTATACATTGGATATTTCGTGCAAATAAATAAACTTGTTACGGTCTAATCATTTATGTATCTTTATTATTTTTAAAAATTGTCTAAACGTTCTAATTGTGTTTACTTAATGTTTTTAAGATATTCAGTATAAAGTTAAATTTTGTCAAAATACTCAAATAAAAGCTAAATCTTTAATTCTCTCGCGTTTCTTTTATCTTTTAACAAATTAACCTAACTTAGATTATTATGTTTTAGATTTTTCTAGGAACATCCTTAAGTTCATTTTAGTATTTTAATAAAAATGGGTTAAATTTAATTCATTAGAAAATAAAAAGCATTCAAAAGGTTTTTTGAAAACACACTTGAAAATTACGTGGATAATATATATTATATTATATTATATTATATTATATTATATTATATTATATCATATACGATAAATAGTGACTTCACAGCAACATATTAAATATTTAACAGTTTAATGATTTAAATAAAAATTTTAAATAATTTAATAATTATTTTATATCTTTTTTTAAATAATTTAACAATTATTTTATAATTTTTAAACAAACCGTAAATTTCGTAATAGTTACATGTAGTTTACCCTTTTCTTGATACCATGTTCATTCTTTAAAAACTAAAAAATATTATAATTATTAAAAAACAAAAAAAGAATTATAACAAATATTTTTAATTTTTTAAATAATACTAAATTAGAGAGTCAAATATCCGCGAAGGACCCAAACAGATGTCTTCAGCAATTATCAGTTTAGGCTTAGGGCTAGAAAAAGCCCATGATATGGTGGACAGGCCCCGTTTGCTTTTACGAAAGAAAATTTAAAAGCCTTTGTTTGATTAATCTCATCATCTTCGACGCCGTTTCTCCGCGAACCACCAGAAACATCCAGTATTGTTGTTGCTTGCTGAAAGGCCTTAAACAAAGGTGTGTTTTGATTTCGGCAAGTTTGGGGGCTTTTCCTTTTCTTGTTGGATTTGGATTTACTGTGGGTTTTAGCTCTTATTAATCACCATCTTCCTCTCTGTATCTCCTGGTGAGTTGATATTCTTTTTCTCTGTAATCAAATTCATTAATTTCTTAGTTAGAGTTGAACCTTCAGTATTGATTTTCTGGTGGTTTACGCTCTTCCTCGGCGGCGCACGTTCCTTTTCCACCGCTTCTGGAAAAGCATAATACCATCGGCTTTCAGGATTAGGGTTGGCGTCTTTCTCTCCCGTTTCTCTCACTTCAATCCCCTGGTAAGGTTACTTAGTCCTCGAATTCGTTCTCTAGTTTCAATTAATTTCAGTTTTCATCTTGTTAAATGTAGGGGGTTCTTTTTGTAATTTCCAGGAAGCAGGAAAGCGCGAAGCTTTAAAATTAGTTGAAAGGGAATTTTAGATTTTGGAAATTGTGTGGGGAAAATATGGATGAAGGGAAGGGAGTGGATCAGATGGATCAGTTGGATCAGTTTCATAGAAACGAAGCAATATCAGCCGTTGCTGACGAGAGTTTTTTAGGTGAAGAAGACGATGATTATGAAGACCTTTACAATGATGTTAATGTTGGTGAAGGATTTCTTCAATCTTTAAGAAGAAACGAAGATTTAGGGTTTAGAAACGAGGAAACTAAGAATAGTTCAAATAATAATAACGGTGGGAAAGTTGGTGGATCACCAATGGGTGCCCCAGAATCTGGTGTTTCAATTCCAGGGGTTGCAGGTGTTGGTGAAAGAGAGGATTCTAGGGTTTCTTATGAGAGTCAAGGGTTTAGGGCTGGTGGTGGTGATGTCAAAGGACCTAGTGCGGGTTTTGGTGGTTGTGGTGGAGGTGGCCTTAGGGTTGAATTAGCACAGGGGTCGAATAAATTGAATGAGGTGGCTGCAGAGCAAAGTGGGAATAAGAGTATTAGTTTAGGTAGTGTAGGTGGTATGGGACATCAGGGACATGGTGTAGGGAATGTAGGGAGTGTTGAGAATGAGGGTTTGGTCAGACAAGGAGTAGGAGGTCCAAGTGTGAATGGCCCTGGTGGCAGTGTTGGTGGCGGTGGCAGTGTGGGTGGCGGTACTATGGTTGGGAATGGTGGTGGAAATGTGGGTGTTGCTGGTGCTGGTGTTGGCCCTGGAGTTGGTGCAAGTGGTGGTGCAGGTGGTGGGACAATATTGTTTGTTGGAGATTTGCATTGGTGGACAACAGATGCTGAACTGGAGTCTGAGTTGTGCAAGTATGGACCTGTGAAGGAAGTGAAGTTTTTCGATGAGAAAGCTAGTGGGAAGTCAAAAGGGTATTGTCAGGTTGAGTTTTATGATCCAGCAGCAGCAACAGCTTGTAAGGAGGGAATGAATGGGCATATGTTTAATGGAAGGCCTTGTGTTGTTGCCTTTGCATCGCCGTTTACGGTTAAGAAAATGGGAGAGGCTCAGTTAAATAGGAATCAGCAGATGGCACAGTCTTCTCTTTCGCAAGGAAGGAGGGGCCCCAATGATGCTGGAGGTAAGACTGGTGCTGCTAATATTCAAACTGGTGGGAATTATCAAGGTGGGGATAATAATAGAGGTTATGGGAGAGGGAATTGGGGGAGAGGAAATACTCAGGGGATGGGAAATAGAGGGCCAGTTGGTCCTATGAGGAATAGGGCTGGTGGAATGGGTGGTAGAGGTATCATGGGAAATGGTGGAAATGGATTTGGGCAGGGCATGGGTGCAACACCTCCTCTCATGCACCCACAGTCGATGATGGGTCAAGGTTTCGATCCTGCTTTTGGTGCACCCATGGGAAGAATGGGCGGTTATGGAGGTTTTCCTGGTGCTCCAACGCCACCATTTTCAGGGATTTTACCTTCATTTCCTCCTGTTGGAGGAGTTGGTTTGCCTGGAGTGGCTCCTCATGTTAACCCTGCATTTTTTGGAAGAGGTATGCCTATGAATGGTATGGGGATGATGCCCTCGAGTGGTGTAGATGGACCTAATATGGGAATGTGGTCAGATCCTAGCATGGGAGGATGGGGTGGTGATGAGCATGGTGGTGGGAGAGCTGGAGAGTCAAGTTATGGGGAGGAAGCTGCATCCGACCATCAATATGGTGAGGTTAGTCATGAGAGAGGAGGTTGGCAAAACCCATCTAAAGAAAAAGATAGAGCTTCTGAAAGGGAGTGGTCTGGTTCATCTGAAAGAAGGTACCGTGATGATAGGGAACCAGGATATGATAGGGACATACCTAGGGAGAAGGACATGGGCCATGGTCATGATTGGCCAGAAAGAAGGCACCGAGATGATAGAGACATTGGTCGAGAACGTGATAGGGAGCGCTCTAGAGATCGTGACCGTGATCGTGATAGGGAACGTGATCGAGATAGGGATAGGGATCGATATAGGGAAGACAGAGACAGATATGCAGATCATCGTAGGTACAGGGACCGTGAGCCAGAGCATGATGATGATTGGGATAGGGGACGGTCATCACGGACTCACAGCAAGTCCCGGTTGTCACAAGAAGATGAGCATCGCTCAAGATCTAGAGATGCTGATTATGGGAAGAGGCCACGGCTTACCTCAGAGTGACTTATCTGAGATCTCTTATATCAGGAACTTCCTGTTAGAAAATTCAAAAGGAAAATAGAAAAGATCCGTAACAGCAGAAACATTGGGTTCATTGTTCTCTTTTGCTGTCTCTCTTAACTGGTGGTATGTGGTCATCAATTCATAGCCATTCTGAGTTCAATGCCTGAATTCGTCGGGTGCTTCTCTTACCTTGGAGTATGGCATCAATTTTGCATGCAAGAAGTAAGTTCCTTGACTATAGTTTTCTTATCGTATTATCTGAGTATCTTACTATCCACGAACATATCCTTGAATTTCTTCTCTGAATGAATGGGATTTTGTAATACTTGTTTTCATGTGCATACAGTACACAAATTTCTCAACTGATATTCTTGTGTCTAAATCATAGACTAAGCTAATATTTGTGTAATGACGGTCTATATTCGCTTTTCTGCTATACATGGTACATGCTAGTTTTGACTTAATCCCGACTTTAGGCTTTTTTGGGTAGAGTGAAAAGAAAATTGGAAGATGAATTGAAGGAGTAGAAATATAGAAAAAAAATTTCCTTCCCACTGGTGTGCTTGGTACTTGGTAGGAAAGATGGAAAATTTGGAAGGAAAAAAGTAATTTCCTTTGCCAAGTTGAAGAATGAGAGGAAAAAAAATGAAACTTTTGAGAATGCATAATTTTGAACTAGCATATATCTCTTTTTCATTTTCTATCCTTGTATCATTCCAAATTGAAATGATTTGTTTTTTTATGCATTAAGAAGGAAACTAGTCTATCGTTCTTATTTTCTTTCCTACCAAGTGCACTCAATGTTTTAGGTCCCTTGGTTTACATTTGTGTCCACAATACTATAAAAAGAATAAATGTATGTGCTTAATGTTCCTAACATAAACTAGGATATGATTGGTTGTTTCCTTGTTTTTATACGCAGTTAATTCCTGAAAATGAATTTTGTGGCTGTAAAATGGTAAAAATTATCTTCCTGAATTTTTGCAGTATGTTTCCCTTGTGTTTAGAGATGTAGTTATAAAGCAAATCATTCATTATTGCTTCCATCTATTGTACATTTCTCAAGTTTTACATGGTTTCTAATTACAAATGTTGGCCGAATTGTTTGATCTTATAGCTGGAAGTTATTCAATTCAATATTGTTGATATTTGAAGTTGTTGAGCAGAAGTACGGGTATGGTGGAGATGAAGATGAAGATCACAGGCTTGAAATTTGAGAGAGACAGGAGGTGGTGTTTCCTTTTTTTTTTTTTTTTGGCTGGATTAATGTAGCAGTGGAACCATGGTTTTAAGTAGTTATAGCTTTTAATTTGGAATTATGTTTTAGTTGATTAACACTTTGATGATGATGACTTAGAAAAAGTAGTTTGAATTATGATGTAATAATAGGGATTTAGCTGAGGATGTTACTGCTGCTGGGTGATCGGTGACTTGCATTTTCTGTTGGCTGTTTTGTTGTATTATTTATTTTTGTCCATTATTTTTATTTTTATTGTTATTATTTTTGGCTAGTTGTTAGAATACAACTTGTTTAACCTTGCCATCTTGTAAAATATGTAACCATTGTAGTAGAGCCTTGGAAATTGTACAAAATGAATGTTATAATTTTGGATGTGTTCTTATTTTTTACTAATAAAAGTAAGTCAGTCTCGCCTTTATATACGCGATGCTTATGTTTGCATGGGATACAGGACTTAACTCATTGACAGAAGTTGTTTATTAACACATAACTTAGCATAATTATGATATCATGAAATAATTAAGGTTGGACAAGACAACTGAAAGGTACCCAATAAGGTTTTGTATCTTTCTTAACCCACTTATTATTACTTAAGTTTCACTTCAATTATTTAGGTAAAGGACTTCTTCGATCCGTACAAAAACATCCAATCCATTGCAATTATCACAAATTAAAAAGTAAACTATTGCACTCACGTGCTAAGTTTTTCATCAAAACTTATAAAAATATTACTTTCAAAAATAATTTTGTGTAATTTGATTTCTCTCTTTTCTTTTAAAAGATTGAGAAAATATAAAATTATTACTTTAAGTTTCAAGTCTTCCTATTTTTGGTATTTTTTTATCAATTTGAGTTGATAAATTTGTTTTAGCTTGTTAAGTGAAAGGGTCACCAAAAAAAAAAAGACCAAATTATATAATGTGTAAACAATGAGAGTTGATTTTTAGAATCAAGACTAAATTAACACTGTGTATAAATATTGAGAGTTAAAGTTGTTATTATATCAATTTTGAAAGTTGGCACATCATCTTTCCATCAACCACTTAATGATTGGTGACCAAAAGAAGAAAAAATCGAATACTTTAGTAATCATTTTGTAATTTTTCATAGTTTGATGACCAAAACAACTTACCATTCTTAACTAATTACAAATATAATTTACCCAAAAATTAAAATATAACATAAAATAATAATTAAAAAAACATGGAAAAGGTTCAACATATTAGAATTTATATAATAAGATTATTAACATATGTGATAAAATTTATAATATTTTAAATATTATTTATTAATTAAGATCTAAATTTCGTTTATGCTGTAAATTAATTAACACTTAATATGATTATATATTTAAGAGGTATAAAAAACATCAACTTTGAAATCATAAATATTAATAATAAAAAAATCCATATGAATTTTAAAAATAATCATTGATATTACAATGATATATTTTTATTACACCATTTATTCATTTACATTATTTTTAATTCAAAAAAAAAAGTTTTAATTTTTGAACCATTAGGCAATACTTACTAATTTCCCAATGAAGCATGGAGTGTGCTAACGACCAAACTAATTGTGGATGCTTCACCCATTCCATTTGAATGGTTTTGGTTTAGAGAAGAAATTCCCCAAAATAATGATAAAAAAAAGAGAGACAGTTGAAAGGCACTCAAAGTATGAGTATTGTGATTTCAATGCCCTAATTATTATTATTATTATTGTTATTTTATTATTTCTTAAATCCAAACAAAAATGAATCAATTATTGAGATGCAGACTGCTTTCATTTTCACTTCCATATTTCGACCCATCATTTTTATAACATCTCTTCATTCATTTCTGTATTAATATAATTCATTGTGGCACTTGAATATTGATACATAAATTTTGAAGTTCTTTTTGTAATTACATAATTTTTTTTTTTTTGCATCAACTATCCGACTTGGTTCATCGCCCTATTTTAATTATCAAAGTTGAGATAATCCGACAACAATAAGTTAATGGAGAATATTGTTGAAAGCTTGCCAAAAGCTACTCACTGTTCCTTCTTCTGCTTTTATATGAATGTGAAGTAAAAGAACTGTCTTTAATCTACTCTTTTAAATGTCTCATACGTTGCGGTGGAAAATAATTCTAAGAAAAAAAAGATATTAAGGAAGAAAAATCATAGCATGAAAAGAAAGTGAACAATTAGAAGAATGATCATGATCACTAATGTCTTGTACAAGAGGGGCTGGCACTATTAAATTTATTAATTTTCATGTTACCCCTTACATTATCTCTCTAAAATGTGATCATTTATATTTGGTCCCCTTCAACTTTGTCAAATTTTATTTTAACCTCCACTTTAAATATCTAAAAATATTATAATTTACGTTGGCCCCAAAGTTTTCAATTTAACTTCCTAACAAGTTTAACACAAATTTTACATTTTACTTTTTAATGCATTTAACCTTATGTTTTTTTTTACAAAAAATTATAATACAAATGCTGTATTATATTTTTAATGCACCCAACTTTTATCTTTTTCTATTGTAATATAAAAACCAATATGTCTATTTTAATTCTTTTAATTAATATTATAATGATCATTTTAGTAATACAACTTTAATTCCTATAATATTTTTATATATGTAATGATTAAATTTTATTATGAGAAATTTATATATTAATTGCAATATTAGTAACAATCATAATATTTAAAATTAATATTTTTTATACTCTATTTCTATTGTATGGAGCCAATCTTTGAAAAATATGAAATTAAGGCAGGAGTTAGCGACGAGTCATTAATTTAGATTTTGAATGACGGAAAAGAAGTTAATAATAGAACAAGTCCATGTTCTAGAGATGCTTAGACATGAAGGTTGATGTGTTTGCTATTATTGACTCTTACCAAAAAAATTAGGAATGTCTTATACCACAAACAAAAACAACTATGTATTGAACCTCTAATCAAGCATATGTGAGCAGAGACTTGAATTGTATAGTTAATTCAAAGGCAAATTTTGTCTCTTCTAATACCTATAACAACACCCAATTTAAATAAATAAAAGGTAAAGAAAAAACAGAACGCCTCTAAAAAGAAAGCCCCAAATGATAAAAAGATATGGAGGAACATCTTCTGAAAACAATAGTATTAATTGTTCTGAAGTTACACATGTCTGGTATGATAAAATTTGAGACTTGGTGACTCCCACATCAATATTGCCCTGGCTACAATGATATTAAATCAAATTTTGCTTTCTCATGTTTATTGGAAAAGGTGGCATGTCTAAACAAAATATGAGTAATTTAGGTGTAATCCTTAAATTGGATAATGAATTTGAAACATATAAATCTTTTAGCATGACAAAATCACAAGAAAACGTGTGGTAAGAAATTTTGAAGGGTTCACTTGAAATGACATGTTATTTATTAAAAAAATAAAAAATGGAAATTTTGAGAAATTTGTCACTTTTATAAAAGAGCTAAAAATTCTTTTTAGGAAAAAAATTTAAAAAATTTAAGAGCGACAAAGGAGATGAACATATATAATCTTGGATCGAAAACGTGCTTTCTCCTAACTAAACATGCAACTTAAGCACATTTACACTCGATAAACAAGAACATAAATAATCTTGAGGTAGACCACTTTATAACTTCCCCCTCAACTGAGGGGCAATTGTTATTAGTACCTCGCCAGAGTGGGTTTCGCCACTCTTACCTCTCCTCGCCTACTCACAACTGCATTAGACTACAACTTTTCTTGTAGGCACAGAGACCTTGCAGACATATAAACACACATGGCACATGAAGTGCCTTTAATCCATCTCACCAAGAATATAAGTATTGGATCCTTCTATGCATGGACCACACATGGGGTCTCTCCCGGTCCATGTCAATCCCATTGTCACCGATGAGATAAATAACAAAAAATTATATTAAAGAAGTACTTTATTTTTAATTAATTAAACTAATATGAAATAAATAATTATTGCATAATGTAGACTGTATTATTTTTAACCCACGGTAATTTCAGCTTTACATGCATGTTTTGTAATTGGTTTTGAAGAACTGTTTTCGTACTCTTGTCTTCTTCTATGCGGCTCCCTACACTTCACCAGCGTGTGAACTATCATCCTCCGTCCTCCATCTCTTTTGATCCTCAGCAATAATAAATTTAAAAAAATTAAAATTGAAGCCTACTCGTCTCTTGGGATTCCAAACTTGAAATTTTGTTTATAATTTCCATTTCAAGTAAAACATCAATTCCTTGCCTAAATTCTTCTTTTAATAAAAACCCATAATTATGGACTGCCAAATCACAAGCATGAGGGTATATATAATTTATATGAAAATGAAGGGATATGTCAAGTTTGAACAACTTGATTCAATATTATTTTGATAATTTAATTATTGAATTTTGGGGCTTTTTTTTTTTTTTGTATCTGTCCCAATATCCATTATCTATTGCACATGATTCTTGCTTTATTTTAGAGTTGTTAAATAACTAAAAAAAGGTATCTTTTAGAGATTATTATCTGTCCTTTGGGCCATACACTTAATCCATTGATCACTATGTTCTAACTAATCTAATCAATTTCCATTACTTATATTTTACAAACAATTGAAGGGTTTTTCTTTTCCAAAATAAAAATGTAACTACTATACCCTTTTTTTCCTTGATGTGTGAAAGGCAAAATGTTTTCTAAAATAATAAATAAATAATCTCATTACAGATTTTAATCATATTGCTACCTATAACCCCTTTCCAATCCATAAATAGAAGGATATGTGTTTTAATGCACCTGAACCCACGTTTTCCTACATTAACAATAATACCCATACCAATCGAGCTAAAACTTAATAATAAAAAACAAATTTAACTGATTTTTTTATAAACCTTATTAAACAAATTGAAAATTTTTATATCTAAATTTTATTGCAATTTTGAGAAAAAAAATGGAATATATTAAAGACAATGAAATGAGGTGCACTTGTTGTTAGTTAAAGCAACAAAAATAGGTAGAAATAAAATAGAATGAGTGTTGTTCAAGTTCAATAATAATGCCAATAAACCACTTCAAAGCCACATTATGTGGACACGTAACAATATATATGTTTAAAATCCACGATTTTCCCTTTTCTTTCTTTGTCAAAACTCAAAATCCTAATTAGTAACTTCAAATTCCAAACTTCATCACTCACACAACTTTTTTGAATAAAAAATAATGAAATAAACCTAACTTTTATACTGGGTTGACCTCCACACTTTTATAAATTAATCCAATTTGCTTATTGAAAACGAATCATAAATACACAATTGGATTATTTCAACTATTTTATAAATGTACACTCTTTTCCACTTGCAAATCATACTCACATTCTTTAATATTTATTGACAGAAATCAATTTACTTAATATCAGAATTTAAAAATTAAATAATTTCTTTTACCTTAGAAATTATAATAATTTGATTTAGTCTTTATTTTTTTATAAAATTTAAACATCCATATATTAAAAAAATATTAATTTCATACATTAATAAATAAATTAGATTTTTTTCCTTTTAAAAAGAGGTTTTATTCCAGTAAGGCAGTTGAACTGCTCGAGGAATATATTTTTGTTTGTGAAAGTTAATCTGAAGTAATAATCAATCGCAATCCAATTTTTGTTTTTAGTTTTCTTACCGCTGATCAGATTCGATTATGTCTGGATTAATTTGGAAGCCCAAAACATTATAAAATTAATATTTTATTTTTTTAATTTCGTATTAATGGTTATGTATTTTAATTAATAAACATTAATTTGAATAAGATGAAATCTGCTGGAATTTTAAAAATTACCCAATATGATTCAGCACAACTCTTAATTAATTTCATTAATTAACTAATATGGTGAAGGAAAACCATCCAAATTCGTCTTCTGTTAATTTCATTAATTAATTATTATGTCACAAACTTTTTAGTTAGAAACTCACTTAAACAACTAACTTCTAAAGTTAAACAAATCCAATTTTGCAATATATATTTACATTGATGGCGTATTTTTTTAAAAAATCATCATATATTTCTAAAACCTTTGTTGATCGCCTAAAAGATCCACTAGCAATGTACCAAATATTATACACAAATAATATTAAGATTAATATTTGGTAAACTGGCTGGCTGCGTATTTTTTTTATTCCATAAATAACTTTAAAAAATTATCATGTGTATTTTTTAAAATATTTTATTATATTTTTATAGAACATTCATCAACCCCAAACCTTGTTTGTAGAGTATGATTAATATATTATTATAAGAAAAGAAGGTCAAAACCACTACCCACCAACTTCATAATACCTTATCTCATGGACCATTGCCAAGTCATTCCAAACCTACCTTAACCTTGCTTCCCTTGGTTTGTTTAGGTTTAATTTTCATTGTAATTTTGCATTAATTTAGTGATTATGTTTAATTTCAAAATATATTTAGAAGAAAAGGTTTGTGATTGAGAGCTTATTTGAAGTAGGAAAATGTTTTGCACTGAATATGAAAAAAAGAAGAAGAAGAAGATTAAAGTCATCTTGGGGCTTAAGATTTCATTCTTCTTTTGTAGAGTTATTATTATTTATTTTCTTGAAAGCAAAGAATCAATCTTTTTATCATGTGAAACATAACTAAGACACTTGGCCCTACTCAATATATATACAACAGCACTATTGGAAACTAAACTATACATCTACCCATTTATTCATGGTGTTATTTTATTTTTAGTTTATATTTTTACATCCCTTTTATGATTTATGTTTAAAGTTCGGGACTGTCCCCCTTTTAATAATGTCGTCTCCAGAATTCGAATCTAAGTTCCCCTTTGAAAGTATAATGTGCCTTATTATAACATATTCTTGTCATTTTATATTATTTTTAGAAGTTGTTTTTTAGTGTATTCGTGTTACGTAATAATGAGTTGTCAAATATTATAAGGCGTGGTAAATTATTATAATTTTTTGGGGGGTTTTACCTTTACTTTAAATCTTTTTCTAAATAATGTTGAAAATGGTAGAAATATAAAATTTATAATATGAAATGAAGATGCGTAAGTAATAAGAAAAGTAAAACTAGCATTAATACATAATAAATTTAATGTAGATTATAGAAAGGCAAACCAAGCCTTTGCAATTGAAAGAAAGTAGAATTTGGTACTATTTTTAAAAATATAAGAGGCGAAATGAATACATTTATTAAAAAACAATCGATACTTGGATTGCAATAATAAAATTAAATGATTCAAATCTCATTATTTTTAATTTATTATGCAAAAATAAAAATACCTTCATAATAATTGAGTTCTTATATTGGCCACCTAATATGGGTGATTTGTAGATTGGAAAAAATGGAAAACCCTAAGAAAAATACAGTCTTTCATGGTTATAAACAATCCCCCCAAAGAGGTTTACCTCTGCAAATTTGTTAGCTTATAGTTGGCCAATCCCATTCATTTCCAATACACCCCCCATAAATTAATTATTAAAAAAAAAAAAAAGAGGAAATTGAAGAGGAGTTAAAAAGGGGGGACATCGAGGGCATTGCTTGCATTTGCGTAGTTTATGATATACAAGAGAAGTCCCTTTGGTTCAAACACAAGCTTCCATGCTTCTCTGAGTTTTGTTTTTTTCTTTATTATCTAAAATCAGCCGTGGAAGTGAATAGCGGTTCATCATCTCCGATGGAGAAATCAACCACCTTCCTCATTAGAAGATCTGTCTACACTTTCCTTCAATACTATCACTACTTCACTGCAACTGCTGCAATCCTTGCTTTGCCATACTCCCTTTCGGTTCTTGTTTCGCAGTTCTTTGTCCCCTCTTCTCCTCTGTTACCATCAATCCACAATCACCTTAAAGCCATTTTCATGGCGGCCGAGTTTCCTCCCTCCTCGGACTTCTTCAGGGTTCTCAGTTTCAAGATTTCCCAGACCATTTCTTCATCAATCTTTGCTCTTCCTTTCACCCTTTCTTTCTTCCTCGTAGCCAAAGCTTCCATCATTCACCTCCTCAACCACCACCATACCCCAACCTCCCCACCTTCATTATCTTCGGTTTTATCGCTTTACAAGCCTCTCTTATCCACTTTCATATGCAATTTCTTCGTGCTTTTATCTGCAAATTCAACAGCTTTCTGTCTTTTGTTCTTTGGGTTCCATTTGTTTAATGGGTTTGGATTCTCATCATCTCCCAATTGGCTCATCTTCATGTCAGCTGCTGGTGCTGTTCTTTATTCCGTAATTCTTGCCAATGCACTTATAATTTGTAACTTAGCATTGGTTTCTTCAGGGATGGAGAAATCAGGTGGGTATTCAGCAATTTTAAGAGCTTGTGTTTTAATAAAGGGAAGGGCTTCAACTGCTTTAGCATTGGCAGTGCCTTGGAATCTGGCGTTGGCAGCCATTGAAGCTCTCTTCCATTACCGCGTTGTGAGAGCCTATCATAGTGGTGATTTCAACAGTTTCTCAATTGCTTTAGAAGTGGTCTTAATTGCTTACTTATACTCCAATGTCGTTGTTCTTGATACTGTTGTGAGTTCCATGCTCTTCAAAAGCTGCAAAACAGGTTGTTTGATGGATGAGGAAGGAAGGGATTGTTACAGGATTGAAATTGTGGCAGAGAAAGATGGAAATGCTTATGTGAAGTTGACGAATATTGAACAACTTCCATAGGAAAAAAAAAAAACAGCCATCAAATTGTATGGTCTTGAATTTCTGCATATGTAAATTCATTTCATACTGTAATTCCAAGATTCATTTTCTGAGAAAACCAGGCGATTTCTGAGGGATAAGTGATCAAAACATATGGGATATAGGTTCAAGAATCAAGAAACAGAAGAGGGATTCTTTTTTTCTTTTTTCTTTTCCTTTTTCCTTTATAAAATTCTGATAATGTTCATATTGGAATTGGGGAACAGATCTTCATGTATGTTATTCCCTGAACAAAACTACTTCACTGGGAAAAAAGTGAATGGGAAATTCCATATTATAATATGAGGGAAATATGAAATGTCAGGAAAAATATCAACTTGGTTAAACTTTGGGTGGAAATTATGTGATAATGGATAAATGAAAATTCATGAATTTTATATTTAGTCAATTATTTGTGTTCTGTAAAGCAAGAGAGATCCCAACATCACAACAAAAGAGGAACCCACAGATGAGAGCAACAGATATTTATTTATTTATTTTCGATATTATATTCATATTTTAAATTTACAATACGAATTTTCTAGGAATTAATTGGTTGAGCATTTTGTGGGATTTTTGAAAGCTGGATTAGAACTCTAAATTATATTTGAAGTTGTAGTTCAAAAATAGGAGGGGGTTCAAAATCTATATGGGGGGTAAGGACAGAACTATATGTATGGTGGGGTGGCCGTGGCCTCCTAATTTTTCTCCTTAAAATTTTAGTAATTACTAAATAATATAAATTTAAAATTTAGACATAGATTAACCTAACTTCTTTGGTTTCATAAACTTTTAAACATGGATTGGGTGTCAAAATTAAACCATAACCTACTTTTTTGACAAAGGGAAATAACGAAGTTGGTAATGATTTGAACTAAAACTTGCATAATTAGACATGGTGGAACTTAACCTTTGTTAATGGCGTCAATGCTTCATTAGCAAGTCCACATAATAAGATTTAAAGTTTTCTCGGAAAAAAAAAAAACAAATAGCTTAAGTTCAACGATAGAAAAATATTTAATTTCCAAATCCTTCTCATTAATGTGAAAAAAAAAACTTTAATAAATTATAATTTCAATTTATATTTAGCCCCCAATGTTTTAGATTAAAATATGCTCTAAATTTTTGTACTCTTTGTATCATTGGAATCTACTTCTTATACTTTTAGATTTCAAAGTTTAGATGTAATTGTTGATTTGGACTAAAATTTTATGTTAAATTCAGGTTCATTACAATGCCATTTTGTTTTGTTCCATAACTACAAAGTGAGTATTTTTTTATATATTAAAATATAGTGAACTTAGCATAAAGTTTAAGTTAACAATTGGAAGAAAAAATTTTGAAATTTTAAAAGTAGGGGTGACTAAATTTTTGAAAATAAAAGTATGGAAACTAAATTTCAAATGTACCGATATTTTAACCAATGTTTTATCCTGATCCCATCTTTGATGTGAGAATTATCAATTTATATTCAACCCTAAGCTATTTCTAAAGAAAGTGAGCAAGCAAACTTTAAGAAGGATTGCGGTTTCATAGCTATTGTAACCCAATACATCTTTAAAAATGGTTTCCAGCATGATTTTAAGTTTCTGGATACATCATATCGGATTCTTATAAATTTCCAATATGGGGTTCTTCTTTGTGAGATCCAACATGGGATTTGAGTGTTACAAAAATGATTATATATATATGAATAAATGTTGGGTGAATCTGAATCCAACACTGTACACGTTTAACCACGGTGTAAAGCATTAAATCAAACTATCTTTGTAAATGAGAGGTAGAAATGAAACCAATCTACTCAACATCAGGCTTTGAAACTCAAACTTCTTACAACAACTTGGCTCAATTACACCAACTATAAAGAAAATTCCTTTGAAATAGTTAAAATACAAGGAGAAACCATGAATTACTTTTGATTGAGGAATCAAATCGAATCAAATCATATCCCATGAAATGAAAGAAACAAAAGAGGTTTTACAAATCAGCAGGCTATATATTCTGGGTGCTATTTTACAGTTACAATAAGAAAGCCCCTCTTGTAGATTTCCCTTCTCTAAAACCTAACATCCTATACAACCTCTTTCTCCGGTGGGCTTTTTTCAGGAAGAAAAAAAAAAGATTATGTTACAAGAATACAAGATAAAGAATTGAATTCTACAGTAAGTGGATGGTTAGAACTTTGTACACTACATGTTTTCATGGTACAGTGGGACTTACCAGCTGTTACGATTCCACAGGCTGAATCAAATATGCCAGGTGAATGGTGGAAGCTGAAATGAAATCGTAGAAGGTCCACCCAATCTACAAATTTCATACTCAAAATAATGCTACAAGGCTCGTAGCAGTTACCTTGATAACTCTGCATATTCAGATTATCTGTTACTCAGTTGTGATCATAACCCGCTCTCTGCTCCATCTGACATCTACTTTGGAACATTCATGGAATCATCCACGGTAACCGGATCTGAATATCTTCCCATAGAAAATGTCTCCTGAAGCCTTATGCATAATTAAAGGCCCTAAAAAGCCTCATTCACAACGTCTCCCAAGGCACAAAATAGGAGGCACCTCAAAAGTCCTCCAAAGCAGCTGTTCCTCTCATTTCACTCATACTCGTCTGCACAGGTTTCTGCTGATTGGAAGGAGCATATTACCTTGTAGGAATACAGAAACTGATTTTCACTACTTTGCACTCTTCTTTTTATGGTTGGCTTCCTTGGCTTTCTCCATTTCAGCCTCCTTCTCGGCTTTCTTCTTGTCCAGTTCAGCCTGTTTAACATTCTCTTCATGTGCTTTCCGAAACAGCCGCACAAAATTTAAGAGGGTTGCAGTAACTGCATTGACCAATTCAGTGTCAGATTTGACCAATTCAACTTCAAATAATCATAAAAAAATAAGTATACAGCATCAGATTCGATCGGTTCTTCAAATAACTTATATTACCCATACTCAGGTGTGAGCATCAATATAGGTATGTGCAATCTTTTTAAGATTTTATGTATTTGGAAAGTCTTTGGAGCATCATATCCCCAAACCCATATCCAGCATGTAAGTTAGGCATGGGTACTTCAAGAAAAATAGTCGGAGCAAAATAACAAACCATCATATAAAACTAGTAATAGTATACTGTGGGGAACATGTTGATCTAGAAGACAAACAGTACCCTAGATAGGATAGAGATTTACATTTCAATACATGCAATATTTAACAGAATCCTAAGTAAGATAAAATAAGGTTCTTGGTTGTCACTTTTACCATTCACTATAATCTTTTGGCGATCAAAAGCAAAGATAAGTATTGAAATATAAAAAATAAAATAAAATAAAAAAGATTTAAAAGTTGGTATAAAGAAAAAAGCATACTACCTTTTACCATCTGCTAGTGTGCTTTATAGCAAAAAATCAAGCACGCTATGAAAAACAACTAAAGCCTTAGAACATCGAAAAACCGTATGGCTCATTTTGTTTTGTAATAAGTTTCTATTTACAACTACATTTTATTTATGATCAAAGAGATGAAATAAATAAAAATGTTTGGAAACCCCCATTCTCGAATTTTTTTAAAATAACTGGATAACTACTTTAAATTGTCTTTTAGCCCTTTTCTTCAAGTTTTCATATTTGGTTATTTGCCTTGTTTTATTTATTACAGTTCAACTTCCAGAAACTATGGCACATTAGCCATACGGAGACTGATAATCCTTATTTCCATTTGATTTGGGAAAGGAAAAGGAAAAAGAGGGTTGAGTGTGAGCTGAAGGCTGAAGAAAAAGGAAATGGGTGACATTCTTAATAATGACATTGTATTTAAGGCATAATCCATGTTAGTTGGACTCGGGTGTGAGTGTCAATACAAGCATATGTTCAACACGGGTATGTTCTTTTTCTTTTGAAGTTATTTCATGTAATTGGAGGGTCAATCCCCAGACCCTTGTCTGGATCTGTGCTAGACAATTGTGTCAGATATGAATGCTTTAAGAAAAAGGAAGAGTCAGAGCCAAAAAGGGCACAATAGGTATGGAAGGTATTACTCTAGAATCTACCTTGCTCAAACGGGCATCGGGCAGGATCCTCACCAAAATAGAGTGCAAGTGCATCTGCATTTCTACCCTGCCCACCAGAAATTGGGAAAAGAAATCTAAATGATTGAATATAATCAAAAGAGTTGGACAACGATAGATGATTTATCAATGAGAATGTTGATGGTTAGAAAATTACCACCATAGAATATAGATTTGTCAACGACACCACCTCCGTTTCAGCAACAGAAATAAACTCCTTTAATGTCTAAATTCAAACAAGAAAAAAGAAAAAATTTAGAAAAATGAAAGCATTCCCTTGAAAAAAAAAGCCAGCTGGGCAATAACAAATGATCACTCCATTGCATCAAAAAACGATCAATTAGAAACACCTACCATGTAAGATCGGAGAACATTTTCTGAAGGAACTTTCAAAAAAGTAAGTACTAATTCTAACTAAATTATTCTAATGTTCCAACATTAACAGTAATCACTTGTGCTTTAAAGCTAATGCCTTTGCATTTTAAACTTGAATGACTCCAGTTCTTTTTTACTGACCGACTTTTAGGGTATTTTATGCAGTGCTGTCAAGGTGTGGACCCAGGCACACCTGCGTCTTGAGCCTTTGCATTAGACAACAAAAGCGCCATAGACGTTTCAGGCAAGGCCAATTAGGTGAGCACCTAGGCAACCTTTTTTGTAAGGTGATATACATAACAAAAGCACCACTAATCGAAGTTCTCTTTAATTGCTTTTATTTTTTTACTTTTACCATTAGATATACCTTTACTAGTAAGAAAGGAATAGTTACAAACTCTATACTTCTCAATATTTTAGTATTTGACAAGTGGGCTGTAAGGAAACTATGCATATTGACCTATAAAAAAATGTAATGTAGATAAACTAGTCCACACTTTAGCTTTATACACATACACAAATTCACACGTGTATTGTGCTTTACTGCACTCAGGCTAGCACTTTTTTTGTGCATCAAGCCTAAGGCAATATGAAGGTTTTGTGCGTAGAGTGCACCTTAAGCCCTAGACAATACTGACCCATGTTTACATGCTATTTCTCATATGTATTCTATAAAATAATTACACATGGGAAGGTTAAAAGAAGCTAATAGCCAATCAGGAACATCATTAACAGTCAACAAATGGAATGTGATTGTACAATAGTTGCCATATGGTAAGATACAGTGAAGAAACTGCAACAAACCTTGTATAGCTACATTGAAGAATAAAAGCAATTAAACCACTATGTACCTTCCGGAAAACTTCGGATACAGGACCATCATTTTCGGAGGCAACCAGTTCCTGCTTAAGCTTTTCTAATCCCTTAATTATAGCTTGCATTTCTTCTGCTAAAGATTTTAATTGTATCTGCAAGGACACAAGGCTTCAAACTATATGTATAGTGTTACCAAACCACGAACCTCAAATACTAAAAAGACTGAAGGAAACCTTAGTTGCAGCCTCAAGGCTAACAAATTCCAGGTGAAAATCTAGAAGTGCTGGTGCCTTGGCAGCTAGGACCTGAGCCACAATAAATCAGAGTTGAGACTCAATTCAAACTGACAGTTGCCAGTTGCATCAGAAACGAGTAGAAATGTAACATATAAACTAGGTGTAAAACATAATTCAGGCAAATATTACAAGAACTGGATTGACCTTAATAACAACACAAAATAAAAGAAAATAAGTAAACAAACCTTGCAAAGATAATGCATCAGCGTCATCTTGCTTGTTGAAGCACGTGTATCTGTGAGCTTTAGAAGACTGTCCAACTTAAATCCAATAGCAGAACCTGTATGATTGTAAATGATTTAAATTTTCATATTAAAGGAACGTACAATAGTTAGAAGAATTTCACCAACTCAAATCTGAGTAGTTGATCAGCACTGAACGCATAAAAAAACTGACACCGCACTTGGAACAGTAGCTTTGGCAAGAAACAAAAAGCAACACTGGAACTAGTAGCATAACAAGTGAAAGCATTGATGATGCCAGCATCATGTAGAAGTTCAAAATAGAGGACATAAACGTGTAAACTGGTTATTAAAGGACATAAAAGCAGAACCCAATTAAAGTTCTAGCTATTGGCAAGAATGTATAAATTATTGGACCAGTGATGCAATCTTTCTTTGATTGAGATTTAAACACGTGCATAAGGAATCAATTGCTGAAGCACTATCAAAAGTACAAGTTAGTAGACATCTATGAAATTTAGAAACAACGTAAACACCAAAACTCTAAGCCACCCAACCACTTCAAAAATTAAGACACAAACAACGAACAAATAAGAGAAGTTCAGAAAAGCACATTTAACTTTTCTTCTGACATCCAAATAACATTTGGCATTTCTTCTAAAGAAGAGGAAGTTAGCACATGGGGTTATAAAGTAAGCCCTAGCAACATCTGATAGCAACCATTAGAAATGATAAGTATACTTCCAAGGCAGCATACTACGCCATGGGACTACACAGACCAACAAGACTTAAGGTTTATGATGCGGGAATGCTGTAAAAAAATGTAACTTAAACTCACCCGAAACAGTGCATGTAAACACCAAAGTATGTATTATTCAAATGCATGAGACTGGACAAACATCAAAGTACTACATTGCACTCGTGGTTTAGCTCTTTACTCTACGCAATGTTTTTAATCTTTATAAATAAAGTGAATTCTAGCATCAAAGACAGAAGCCAAAAGAAATATTAAACATGACACATACCCCTTGCAGTTCCTTGGTTCAATGTATTTCCCAGATAGAGAATTTTCTTCATGATCTCCTTTAATTTAACAGAATTCCGTACCTAAATGATCAATATAAAAGTAGTAAGACAAAGAATGAATAAAAAGCACGGTCAAGCAGTTTCTCCGGCAATATTAATGATATACCTCATTACATGCAGAATTTACTGTGTTTAAGCTCTTTCTAAATTCAGAAATCTGGAGGTGGTAAAAAGTGTGAGAACACAGGTCAGGCAGGGGATTCAATTAAAAGAAAAGGGATCAAAACAGATTAACTAAGGAGATACCACCAAACCTGAGAACCAAACTGAATCTTGAAGGAAAACACTCGTAATTTTGACTCTACTCGTGGCACTTTCATCAGCTCCAAAAAGTACTGAACATGAAAAACCCAAAGCCAGTTAGGGTTTATAATTTTTTGCAAGATTGATCAAATGAAAGATGTAACTGGAAAAAACACCCAGGAATTAGTTGTCTTAGTTAGGGCTTCTTCATAAAAGAAATACTAGTGTGTCATTATCATGTATTTTCTACAACACTCATTGTTCTCTAGTGCTTTATTTATCTTCTTAATGTTGGATCAACCAATTGCCTCTTGCACTTCCCTTCACTGATACCTACTTAATAAAAATTAGGAGCATAAAAGCAGAGGACAAGGGCAATTTTTCCCCAAAACATCCTTCCTCCAAAAAGACACATAATCAAGAGAGGAATCAAATCTATCAGTCTCCTAACCATACAACCATAATGGAATTTTCCAATATCTATTTCAGTTAGTGAACTAGTTTATGGCCTCTCAGAATAAGAATAATAAAATTTTACAGAAGAACATGATCAATAGTCAAATACATAATTAATGCTCTCTATGTTTGAAAACAATGATCCACATCAACAAAATTTCATGTAACAACCTTAACTATATTCCTACTTGAGAATAATGCTGCATTTTATCAATTAAGCCCTTAATGATGACAATATATCCTTACAAATGTAATTTATAGGCACACATACAAATACATAAGGAAAAAGAAAAAGGATGTTAAAGATATTAGATAAAATGACAAGACACCAACTCCTCATAGTTATCAAGACAAACCTACCATTTTTCTCAAAGTTAATGCCAAGACACATGTTTCTGTCATTGCTTGTGCAGCTTCCTTGGGAAGGCTCTTTATTTACTAGCTAGCAATACAAGATTCGTCTAGATTCAGGTTTCAATTTATAACTACACAAATTCACTGGCACTATTATCTTCATTAAGGAGCTATCAGGGATCTATTATTCCAAATATAATAGTAGGAAAAGAGGATGGCTAGAACAATAGTAACTATGACAAGTACAAATCATCTTGGTTTACATCTTCTTAAGAAAAAACCAAACATGTAAAAGGAAATTATGGCTAAATTGTCTCATTAAGGATAATGCCAAAGGGTATTATAAAGTAAAAGTTTGCAAAGTTTAGAACAAATATTTACGGATTCTGAAAATAATACTTAAATAGATGCATCTAGAAATAGAAGTGAAACACTAAACAAGAATAGAGGAAGTATTTTTTGGTATGAATGCATATAGAAATGCACAAAATTATAGTCTCCTTTCAGCACAAGAGGGAAGAGAGGAAAATGAAAAAAATAAAATAAAAGTAAGTTGAAGGAAGAGGCGTAGAGGGAGTTTCAAAATGTGTTCCCTTCCCACACCCTTAAAAAAGCTGCAAATAAAATGATGATGCAAATAATTCAAAAACTTAAAAATAAGACAAGATATTGGATTTCATTATCATACCAAAGGATCTCAATTTAAAAAGAAAATTCTTAAACCAGATGGCTTAAATTTTTTCTTTATTGGCTCTTTGTGCGTCGAGAAACAATCACCAACAGTTGAGCCAAACGCATGAGGATGCAAAAATGTGAGATGGTCATAATTTAGAATAAGTGAAGACAAATGGAAATGAAGATTCAGAAGACTGCATTTGTAACAGGTCAACGGCTATGCAGTCATCTATCTCTACCGATATAAAACACCCAAGTCAAACAATTTAACAAAGCTAGAAGATACGGTTAAAGAAAATTTTGCAGACCTGTTCACACTTTCCTAGATTCTCCTTGTCACCAGTGTAGCCCTAAAAAATCACATAGAGGGTAAATCACAATCAAAAAAGACAAACTCATAATGGTAAATGGATTCCTATCCTGGGTTAAAAATCAGTTCTGAATAGCTTAAAATTCAATACTGAATCTATGTATATGCTAAAGCTTCACCTTGAGAAGTTCCATTTCCTCTTTAGTTGGGCAAAACTTTATCAGATTTTCCACTTGATCTACATCTAATACGGTATCATCCATTGCTAGCACTGCAGCCTGAGAAAAATGATGTTGTACATGGTTGTAAACAAATAAATTGAAAGCATTTGATGAGAGAGAGAGAGGATCAGTTCAAAGAAAATCCAATTTCCTCCAATGCATCCACTAATTCAGTCAGATATAGCATGAAAATCCTAAGAATTAGCATACAACAAAATAATCTTCTGAAGAAGCCAAAGGTCCTAAGGAAACCACCTCTTTGGACATTTAAATGCCACCACAAGAAAAACAACATGACTAATCAAGTTAACTTCTTGTCCTGTTCATATATATTATGGGAAAACATAAACTTCCATATTCCAAGTTCACATCTATGTTGATGAAAATAGCATACACTTGCTCTGAGTTAAAAACACAAATAAATGCAAGAACATGACTATATCCAGCTTACCATCATATCAGAAAGTGGCATCTTGACTTTAGTGAGCATAATTTCAGTGTTGTTGGCCCTCCTCAAGTCAATCTACAATGTAATAAACAAAATTTGTTAGTGACGACATTGGAGAAGGGGTAAATAGTAATCACTGATGGTCATATAAACTTCCAAAATGGTAATAAACATAATTTTTTATGCATTTCGGCCTTTCCAGAAAGGTAGTATTACATTAATATTATGTCCCAAGAATATAGCAAAACATAAGAACATCAGGGATACAAATCACAAAGAATGTACCTAGTCCCAAGAGGAACCCTCCTAGTGGTTAGAACTCGAGTCTTGGGATGGGTGCGGATGAGATTTATGGGATTACAAGGATTACCTCCTATTTATATAATAAAAACTTCATTAATATCTTCAACTTGTATTTTTTTTTTTTTTGGGGGGGGGGGCGTTTTCCAAGAACCAGAAAGAGAAGTATATATCAGTTCAAACCACAAGACAAAGATTAGAAAAGCCTTTTTCGCATGAAAACATAGAATATGTTTAAAATTACTAATTCTTCAATTTCTAAGAGTATGAATCTTGTTCATTCAGTCTAAGGTGATTCAAGTAAGGTACTACAAACACCAACAAAGAAACAAAGACGTATAGGGTTTATTCAAAAAACTGGAACTCGAGATTACCAAGTGGACTTTGTCAGGTTTTGATCCAGCAGATTTGCGTTGGCCTCCAGATTTACCCCCAGAATCAGCAGGTTTAGGAACAACAGCAGAGAAAAGAGTCTCAATCTCAGACACATCAAATTCAGGTGCACTAGGCAAAAGAAGGGAATGTTAGTGAATACAAATGGGAAACATATAATCCACAGAAAACTTAGCATAAATATTTGGTCAGAATACATCACTTATAGAAGTGAACCATGGAAAAAGAAAAAAAAGAAGTCAGTATAAGAAAATATAGTACATTTGAGGCTCTCCATATCTTTGCAATTCTTCCCATAAGCTTCCTTGTATTGCCCTTGTAACCTTGCTCCAGTGTAATGGCTTTAAGGAAGATCTCCGAGGTGCAGCAGCAGCTCCAGGACGCGATAGCCCACGCCCTCTTCCTCTCACATCGGCGGCTCTAGCACCCAATGGTGGAGGCGGAGGTGCACCACGAGGAGCTCCAGGTGGAGCTGGAGGGCCAGGAGCTCGACCTCCAGGAGGTGGCGGTGGAGGTGGTGCTCCACCTGGAGGAGGTGGAGGAGCCCCCCGCATAGGAGGTGGGGGCGGTGCAGGTGCCCCACGCATAGGAGGGGGGGGCGGTGCAGGTGCTCCACGCATAGGAGGGGGGGGCGGTGCAGGTGCTCCACGCATAGGAGGTGGGGGTGGTGCTGGTGCTCCACGAGCAGGTGGAGGTGGTGGGGGTGGAGCTCCACGTGGGGGAGGAGGAGGATGTGGTGCTCCACGCAAAGGGGGAGGGGGTGGAGGAGGGACTCCAAATTTTGGAGGTGGGGCACTAGACATCAATGGCGGTGGAGGGGGTGGAGGTGGGGCAGTGGACTTCAATGAGGGTGGTGGAGGTGGAGGAGGAGGGGCACCAAACCTAGGTGGGGGTGGTGGGGGTGTAGGTGGAGTTCCTTGAGAAAGAGGTGGTGCTGGAGAAGCCCCATGATGAGAAGGCATTGGTGGCGGAGGTGGTGGAAAAGCTCCATAATGAGAAGGTTGAAGTGAAGCTCCATGTCTAGTAGGTGGTGGTGGTGGTGGTGGTGGTGGCAGGGGGGTAGTTGGAGCTCTAGTCATGGGAGGCGGAGGGGGAGGGGGCGGAGGCGATGGCACTCCTCGCGTGAAAGATGGAGTCATAGAACCTGGAATTGGTGGAGGAGGGGGAGGAGGAGGAGGAACAATACCAAGTTTTGATGTGCTGATAAGTGTATTAGCATGAGGAAATGAAGAACATGCTACAGAGGAGGCATCTAAAGAATACCCAGATTTCCAAGGGGGTGGAGCCGGAGGAGGCGTAACCAGTTCAGTAGTCTGCTTATTAGAAAATGGGGGAGGGGGAGGAGGAGGAGGAGGCGGAGGCGGAGGAGAAGCTGCAAATGCAGATTGTGAAACCATACCGGTATTCTGCATATTTGCCACTTTGTAAGGTGGATGGAGGGATGGAGGGGGAAGGGGAGGGGGAGGAGGAGGAGGAGGAGTAGGGGGAGGTGATGCTGCAGGAGACATTCTAGATAGAGGAGGAGGAGGAGGAGGTGGTGGTGGTGGTGGTGGTGGTGGAGGTGGAAGTGGAATAGACACTGATTGCTGCAAACCAGTAGTTGATGTTGGAATTATTGGAGTGGTAGATATTTCTTTTGGAGAGTCTGTAGACTTCAAAGGCTCAACCATCTGACTTTTTTGCTCAGATGAAACATCCTCTAGTATCACAGCTCCAATAGAGCCCTTACGATTCGAACCTGAATCAGATGTGATGCTGGAAAGTACAGGCGGTGCACTGTTATATCTTGATGGTGGGTAAGATACATGCATTGAATTGGTATAAGAGCCATTGTTAGGAGGGATCCACCGAGATATGATGTTTGGCTTTGCTTGTCTTGCAGGACTCTGAGGTTCTAGTTGGTCCTTCTTTGGTTTCACCAAAACAGAATCTAAAGTTGGTTTTGGGTCCAGCGCAGCCTGTTTCTTTGAAGCAGACAATAGTTTCTCAGGTTTAGGTTGGGAAACATCAGCTTTCAACCTCTGCTCAAACATCTTAGACTCTGACTTCTTCAATGGAATAGTATCATCTCTATTTCCCTTATCTTGCATCTCTTCTAATTTGTCAATCACATCTTCTATAACTTCCTTCGTTTCTCTATCTCTCAGCACATCAACAGTAAATACCACTGAGTCAATCTTCATGTCTCCATCATCAACTGATATATCCTTCACAGTATTAATGTCAGAACTAATCTTATCTAATTTGTAATTCACATCATCCACTGCTATGTCCTTCACTGCATCTATACTAGAAAAAACTTTTGTGTCTTGTTTGTGGTTCCCATCATCTGACGCACAATCTTGAAATGTTGGAGGATCCACATCCTCCCTCCAGACATCTTTCTGATCTGGCTTGTTGTGAGGAACTATCAGACTGCTGTCATCCACCTTTCCTTCCACTGCATCAACTGCATTGCTGAAGATCTCTTCAACCTCAAAAAATTCCTCTGGTGAAGCACTTTCTATCTCATTCCCATCATCACTTGCAACTACTCTGGTGAGACCAGGTACAACAGCATCAGGATCCGAAAAAAGTACCTGATAAAGATATAAGTATGATTCAACTCCTACAGCTTCAGAAAAGAAAAAATTCACAGAATAAATATTTTTAGCATACCTCTGCTGTGAAGTCCTTTGGAAATTGATCCTTGGCATCCCACAACACATCAATCTCATCACGGTATAACATCAAAACATTTGCTCGAACAAACGCTGTGTTAAACATAACTCTGAAGATCATCTCTTCGCGTACCAAATCTTCATCCAAATGAATGCACTCAAGCACAATATCCCCTTGAATACGGCAATGAATATCTATTTTCACCATTGCACACTCTTCCTGCAGATAAACCTTATTAGAACATCCCAAATTTTGGTTATTTTATTTTTTCAGGCTCAATTATGAGAGTAAGGCATCACCTTTAGGAAGTGACGAATTTGTTTTTTTGTCTTTGAAGTTGAAAACAGAAGCTTGGAACTTCTATTGGCTGGTGTTTCAGGGTCCTGGCCATAAACACGTACAGCTGGCCTGCACCCTTTTCCCCCTTCAAAGAGGGGAAGAACTCTAAGAATTAGGCGATCCAAAAATAGTGGTGTATCTGAGGGAGGCCAATCAGAACCCAAATTTCTTCTTGAAATATACTGAAGATATCTCAACTGGGATGGCTGTGGATTCAAAGGAGAAAGAAGTTGGAGAAGGTCCCGAGGAGCTTGCTTGTAGATCATTTCAAGAGTCTTCTGCTCACCAGTGTACTGTTTGCGATATAACAGAAGACCAGAAAGCATGAAAGCGAGTATGGGCCATCCTCCTCTTTCACAGTGCATCAGAAGCACATTCTGCTGCCCTTCCAAAGACAACCAGCTTTCACTCGAGCGAAGGAAGTGATGAATCATTTCAAGCGGAAGCAGAGGGCATCCCTCATATTGCCGTGGGTAATCCATAACAGTCATATCATACTGAGTTAAAATGTCTGAAATTTGGCTCCGCTTCTCCCCTTCTCTGAAATTAAACACCATGAAAGAAGCATCGGGAAAATGGTCTTGTAGCTGTGCCACAATGCCACCCATATACACCTTGTACTCATCTTCTTCCAACACATCCGTGGAGAAGCAGCAGTCAAATACTGCAAAACCACCAACCCGAAAGTTGAATCAAATAAGTAATTATTAACCAAATGCTTCCAAAAAAGTAAACATAATGTCGCAAGTTCTTAACTGTAAACTGTAAAGTTTATTACAAATGCTCACAGAAAGAGAAAAGCAAATTAGAGTTCCAAACAGAAACATCGAAACCAAAAATGGTATGAAACACTTTTATGAATCCATAAGAGATAGATAGCATATCAGTTTCTAAGCTCCAACTGATTTTGTTACAAACTTCGCTGCTGCGCTATTTCAGCTCATCGCTCCAACAATCATGCAAACAAACTAACTAAAATTCCATAGAGTTTCTTAATTGTAATAAATTAACCCAAAATAAACCAAAACAGCCCTAAAAATAAGGAAAGTTAGCAGTGCATTGTCGGAAAATTAAAAAAAAAAATCAAGCTAAGAATTTAAAGACGAACATTCCTACAAAAAATCAGAGAATAAAAATCGTCACCATTTGCATTTCTCTTTGTAGAGTAGAATGAAGCTGGTTGCCACAATTTAAAGCTTAATCGAACAATAACAAACTAAGACGTAAATGAATAATAAGAGGGAAGCATATGTTACCGTAGACACGTTCTGAGATCTCGAGAAGCCGATCCGGCGGCTTCCGGTAAAACAAGCGTCTGAACAGCGCCATCTGATGGCGCTGTTACTCCCCTGATCGGATCCAAAACCCTTTTCTTTCAATCGCCACCAATCAGCTAAAATTCCAATTTGATTCTCCTTTATTTTAAAAAAATTACCACAGATCCCCGATTCAGATTCTCGAGTTCAATAATTACTTCGGTTACTTATCGATAATTGAACCAACTCCGACGTAAAACCAGCACAATTTTCCGTCAAAACCCTCTCCAAAGCCCACGAAATGATTCCAAAAAAGAAGAACAAAGCTTTGTTATCAAAGAATTATACAAAGAAATCCAGTTCCTTCCCCGAATTGAAAAATCAATAGCTAAATTAGAGTAAATTAGAGAGGCGAAAAGACGAAAGAATGCTAGAGGGAAAAATAAGGTAAAGTTTGGTGCAGAGAATAAAAATATATTAAAAATTAATCAAATTAAAGAAGAAAAAAAAAAGTAACAGACAAGTGACAGTAGGTGATGAAGAAGGTGGGGATTATGATGGAAAAAAATTAATGAAAAAAAAAAGGGGGAAAATTATCAGATTACAGAATGGAGAGCCGCAATAAAATTTTAGATTTCTCTTTCTTTTTTTTAAGCAAATCAGATGATGAAATAGAAAAAGGGTAGACTGGAAGGGAAAAATACCCTTTGGACAGTTGGACCCGGGTTTTTTTTTTGTGTGTGTATCTTTGTTGTTTGTTTACTTACGTGTACGCCACGTGGACATCATTTAAAGTGACTATTAACTTTAATTACGGCTAGTGATTAAGATTTTAACGGCGGGTTAAATTAAATTTTACTAAGTTTAGTTAATTTTTGAGACAAAGACATGACGGGAAAGTGAGACAACGATTGTACATGTATGAATGAAAGCTGGAGTAACGCCTTTCTAAAAGTAAAAGCCGCGCAAAAATTGTTTTTTTAGATTTTTTTCTAAATATTTTCATTTTTGATATTTATTTGTCTATATTATAAGATTTTAATCTTATGTATAACTATTTTTTTATAAAAAAATTAAATACAATACTGTAAAATATAATTTTATATTTGATTTATTTGAATAAATGTTCATTTTATGCATTGAAGTTTTAAAAATAATATTGGATTTTTTATGTCAACTATTTTTATATGTTGATTGTTGTTCATAATTTCTAATTTTATTTATAGAAGGTTTTAGATTTTAAATGAAGAAAATAATTTTAAATAATATAGCCTAAAATTTTAAATATATCCTTTTTTAAAATTATTTTTCATCTTTAAGCCATCAAGAATTATCTAGAGCTTTTTCTTGTTTGGTAAAACACTAAAATTTGATGGATAAATCTCAAAAGGTGTGTAATTTATTTTCACCAAAAAAAAAGTGTGTAATTTAATATTTTTATTTTGAATCTTAAACTTATTTAAAATAAAAATCAACTTATAATTTAAGTGTGTTCAAATCCCACCATATGCATATTTTTATTGATTTTTTAAAGTAAAAATATAAAAATATCACTCTTTTTGACACAATACCTAAAAATACTCATAACTCCTCCCTAACTCATAAATAGAAGGATAATATGCTTCAACGCATTCAAACACACATTCTCTTGCATCGGCAATAATGTCCATGCCAATCGAGTTGAGACTCGATTAGCAAGAACTAATCTTTTCTTTTTTGAATCATATGGTATAATGTTATTGAAATATCAATTAATTTGAACTCTCTTTTTTTTTTTTGAAAATTTTGAACTCTTTTGATTGGCTTGGTAATTAAGGATTGTTCACTCGGGTTCAAATATCCTGGAAGCGATAGTAGGAGTAGCTCCTTTTAGATGTAATGTGTGTGTATAGTATGAATATGTCTCTATCATGAGTGTGTGAGTAGTAACCCTTTAATTGTAATTACCAGAAAAAATTTAGTTAAATTTATATTTTTATTTATACATAAAATATTTATAAGAAATCAATTAATTTAATGGGTTAAATTATTAATTACATAAATCAAATCACCTATCGAATTAATGTATTTAAATATACAATGTGAACCAAAATTAAAATTAATTAAACTCCAATATACCAAATCTTACTGATTAATTTAATAAAACATTGTTAATTCATAACTATCAATCACTATTGCAGCAATAGAGTAATTAAGATTAATTCATTTAAAGGGTTATGTCAAAATAAATACAATATAAATCACTCCTCCTATTCGCAAATAGTTTGTTTATCAAAACTCTAATTAATTTTTATTTCTAAACATATTATTCGAAAAAAGTTAATCGGCCCATGATCTCGTTTCAATTTTTTTGTTGGTCAAAATTTCACACCTTAATTCATGTCAGAATGTTACATTAAATTAAATTTATCCCTAAACAGTAAGTGGAATTAATTTGACCTGATGTTTAAAAAATAAAGAAAAGAAATATTCGTGGAGTTAATTATTTTTTAACATTAATCTTATTATAGGTTGTTATTATTATATTTATTATTTGTGATGTAATTTATAGAACTGCTCACAATTTTTATCAACTTTTAAATAATAAGATAATGTGTTATACTCGAAAACACATGCTCTTATACTGACAATAATATCAATACTAATCGAGATTTAATTAAATTTAATAAAGCACAAAAACTACAAGTCAGACAACAGCCTTCCTAAGAGATTGATTGACTGGTTATTAAAAACCGTTCCAATAGACTTCTTTACCAACTTATTATGAAACCAACGGTTTCCAATAAATGATACGTTTTGTTTAATAATTTTAAAATTATGATTTCTCCTAATCATAACGGTAGAATTAGCGTGTGGTTTAATTTGAGATTTATTTCGATCTAAATTTTAAAATTTTAATTTTATTATTATTTAAATAGTCACATATTTCAATTACCCACTTTTTGTATTTTGTATTAATTAGCTTTAACTATAATATTATTGAATAGATAGTATTTTTATTTATTAATTAAGATTTTATGGGATCACTTCACTTTGTTTGAGTCTAAAGTTTTACTTGCGTTGCTTTCTTGTCTAACCTGCCTTCGTATTTCGGCATGAATAATTACGGTGATTACAATCAAAATAATTTTAAATTTATAGAAGGTTTAACTAGAAAATTAGTCCCTAAATTATACCACATTTTTCATTTAAGTACTTAAATTTTTTAAATCAAAATTAAGACTTAAACTTTAATTCCGTTAACTTAACCAAACATATCGTGATATATAATACTTTTAATTAAATAAAAAGTTCAATTCAATATTAAATAAAAACTAAATTAAATTAAAATATTGTTTCACATTGCATTTGCCTGTCCTCCCTCGTCTTCATCCTCTTTTTCAACCATCAGTCCACCTCTTTAAAATTAATATTACATTTTTTTTCATCTTCTTCTTCCTCACTTCTCTCGGCATGTTCAACACTTCATCATCTGTCACAATCTCGTCCTCCTTCACAACAATACTCTGCTCTAACCAGTTTGAATTTCGGGCCCCAAAACTCCTCTAATCATCTTATTCACTGTACTCAACTCCAGATTTTCCACATAAAAGAAGACTGCCATGATTACTCGTTTTTCTGTTTTCCTTACACTCTCGGCGTTTTGCATGAGTAATGAATTTAAAAAGGAGACTGGAAGATTTTGTAGGAGTTTAGAAAAAAAAATTGAAAGAATGAGTTGAGAATTGAACGTGATACATGGTGAGGAAGTAGAAGATGAAGTGAGGAGGGAGAGATGAAATATTAAATAATAATTAATTTATTTTTAAATTATATTAAATTTAAAAGATTTCGTTTAATTAAAATACCACATGTAATGATATGATTGGTTGGGAGAATTTTTTTTTACAATAAACGGAATGAAAATTTAGGTACCATTTTTAATTAAAAAAAAGTTTAAATACTTAAGTGATTAAAGTGACATAGTTTTGAGGGTTAATTTTTTGTTTAAACCTTTATAAAATAATTTTAATTTAATTACGAGAATTATAAATGCAACACACGGATTATCATGTTGTTTTATTTTAATTTTTGGTAGGCTTGGTCGGTTTATAATTGGCGGCATCAGTGCTTACGTGGCCATGTTAGGTCAAAGTAATCCCACGGAAATTCGCTGCGTCTTAGCTTATTTAACGTCTCTGCTCAAAACCAATTAGACCATGACATGCTCCATGAACAGGGTATTAATGTTGGAGTCACCCGTTCCACTTTTGTTTTTCTGTAAGCCGAGAAGCATATGAAAATCTCTTCGAATATTTGGCACTGTACAGCGTTGAATAATCAACGTCCATGTATTGAAAAATAAATTGAGTCAAGCACATGGACGGTGATGAGTGGATCTTATAACGTGGAAATGAAGCTTTTGAAAGGTTAAATGTAGAGTAACATTGCAATAAAAATTGAAAATCGTGAAGATGAGATTAAATATGAGAGTAATAAAATAAAAATTAATGATGCAGTTGTATTTGAATTTAAACAAAATGTTAAGAGCATATATTTAAAATAATTTATGTTGTAATATATTTGAAATAAATAATAAAATATATTTATATTAAATAAGGATAGATACATTAAAATAATGTTACATAAAAATGGAGGGGTAAAATGAGAATTGTACCCATGATGGGATGTAGCCTGAGATATTTGAAGCTTAAAAAAGATTTAAATAGCGCACTAATTGCTTGCGTTGTAAATAAAGAAAAATAGCCTAAAAATTGCAACGCATATTTGAGGTTTTAATGCAAAAGTTTTGAATATTAAATAACAATAAAAATAGACTCAAGTTAAATATTTAGACATTTAAATTAATTCCGCTTCGAGATACTTCAACATAATTTCATTTTCATTTTTTAATTCAATCCAAATAAGCATTTTGTTTATGCCCACTTAAGATAAATTTATATTTAATAATATTTTTATGAAAATTTGAATTTTAAACTAATAACTTTTTTTATCTAAATCTCAAGTAACTAAAAATTGTTTAAAAGTGGATCATTTACTTTCAATAACGTCCTTTTCGGCCCTAGAATAATAATAATAAAGTTTCTCTTAACTGTAGCCCTTTGAAAGAAACCTTACCCAAAAGCAATTATCCAATAATAATTTTATTTTTACTCAAATTTTCAAATTCTAAGCTTATGTGGCATTATTTCATGTAAGTTATAATTTATAATTAAATTGATTTTTGTTGCTTATCGTGAACCCAAAATAATAATGACTAGAGAACTTTATAATTTTAAATTGGAGAAAACGGATGCTTGGTTGGACAGATTGTGATCCACGTGGCAGGTTCTCATACATCAGTGGAGAAATGAGAACAGAAGGTCAATATAATGGACGGTGAGATGGTGATTATGATAAGTATGGCTCACTGGAAGTTGTAGTATCCACTCCATGCATGCCACGTGCGAATTGGAATCATTCATTTGTTTGTTGAAGTAATTATGTTAACCTCAATCATCACCCTTTTTATTTAATGCTTGTTATTAATGAATGTAAGTTTTCTTTTTAACGATGCTGAGAACTAATATTTAAGGACAACTATTTGTTATATTATTGTCAGCATTTAAATAATATTTATTTTATTTTTCTTATATATTTGATATATTACCAACAAACACTTTTAATTTACAAATTAAGTTAAAAAAAAAAGGGAAAAGGCCATTTTCAAATAAAAAATAAGAAAATAGGTCGATTTAGGAGAGAGAATACGAAAACGCAACCACTAGGTCGCGTTTTCAGTCACACGTCCTACCTTTTTAACATATCAACTTCTATGGTTAGATGGTTAAAATTAAACACACTAATTAAAAATTAAAAAAATTCAAACAACATGAAATAAGAAATACAAATGTGCTCTGGAGAGAAATCAAGCCTGAGACTCAAAGATAAAATCACTATTATTTAATCATCTAACCAAATAAGCTAATATGTTAAATTAGTAATTGAAAATAAAAGCAAAGCTTGAAATAACATGAAATAAAAATATAAGTGTGAATAGGATAAGAATTGAACCCAAGACTCAAGGATAAAACCACTAGTATTTAATCATTTGACAAAACGGGCTAATATATTAAAAGAGTAAAAAGAAAAGGCACCATGTAGGACAGATTTTTTGTTTCTCTCTAAAATCGGTCTATTCCCTAAATATAGAAAAAAAGAGTACATTTCCCTAAATATTTTTAAAATCAACATTTTCTACAAAATTGCTCTTAAAAAATTGAAAGTATTAAATAATAAGATTTGTAATAATGTTAATTAAATGCGATAGCTAACATTTTATTTATTATTCCTTTTTGCAGATTTGTTACTTATTATGTATTATATGAAAAATATTCCTATATATAAAGTATTGATAGTATTTTCACATTATACTTAAACCGAGTCGAGCGCAGGGAAATTTCTGGCGTTCTTGTTCAGCCAGGTGAGTCAACAACTGTTGTATTGTTTAAATTATAAATATTAAAAATAATTGTATAGATGCATATTTTATAATTAATTATAATTTTTTAAAAATAAACTAAATTATAGTCTGGACCAAATTGAATACGTCTTGCGAGAGCCATTCAAACTTATCCTATTTAATGCGATCAAATAAATGTAGTTAATGACATTAAAAATATTATTTATAATTTCAATTGGTTAATTTGTAGAAAAATAATCTATGTAAAAACTCTTTACTTGATTTAAGTAAAGGAGATAATTCAAAACAAGATCAATACAGGTTTTTTTGGAAAAATTACAGTTTTATAATTTTGTTTTGTTAAGCTCCAATTGTTTAAATGTGTTTTTTAATTAACACTAACCCATAAGTAAAATTAGAATTTTAAGATTATTATTGGGTTGGAAAAAGCTCAGCCTTTGGATTTTAATAATAATTGAAATAACATTGCCAAAAAGTTCCTGCAATTTTTATTTCGTATGCTTATTTTTGCTTAGTTTTAACCTTTATGTGTAATTTAGGTCCACTAGTTTAGTGGGCTGTTTTTATATTGGTTATTTAACTAAGTCGTGCTAATTGATTTTAATATTTTTATATTTATTTTTATAATTTATAATTGATTAATTTTGTTTATCACATTAGTCATTGATGCAGAAGAGAGAAGTAACTGCAATAACCTAAAGATTTAGGTTGAAATGTGCTTAAAAGCGTAATATTCAAAGGATAGAGGGTTATTAAAATTTATTACGATATATTTTTAAGATTTCGTACTTGAGTTATTAGTGAAATCATAAAACAAATAATACATACATCAATTTATAAATATAATATTAGAGAGTTAATACATACAATTTAGTCTTGTATCATACAAGTATACAAATTAATACGTATGTATATATAAGAATAATATTTGATGCATTGTTAGTGTATGAGTTTTGTGCATCATTTTAAAACAATAATATGACACCTCGTCATTAAGTAAAATAAAAATTATGGAAGACTTATAAACAAATACTATTAATTTATATAATTATTATAAATAAATACTATCTCTTGGGTTTAGAGCTAAGATCTCAATTCAAAGTTTAGTGCTTAGGGTTTAAGCTATCAAGTTTATAATTTAGGCTTATTAGTATTTATTTATAATAATAATGGTTAATTATTATTTAATTATATTCTAATAAAGTTATTCATATTTATTTATAAATTTTACTTTATTCATTGACGAAGTATCATATTATTATTGATGATATATGAGCTCGTATATATATGTATTAAAATTTTTTATTGATATAATGTTTAGAACTACTCATAAAAATTCTCTTAATCTTTAAATAAAAAGGTAAAGCATGCTTAAGCACGCTCAAAACTATGCATTTTTATATTAATAATAATATCGATATCAACCGAGACCGAGTTAAGGCGGGATGTATATATTAAAGTTGGAAGTGCAAAAATTACAGCTGTACAAAGTTGATTAAAAAATTAAAAAATAAAACATAAAATCTTCATTAATCCCCACATATTCCTCCCTAATAAAGTAATGAGCTTTTATGATAATAATGAAAAAGACACATTGGCCCGTTTGTCAGCCCCTTTTCCACTCTTATCACTGCACTGATCATGGAAAATCCCTACCATGCCATTTCCAAAAACACCCTCACCCCATGCCTCAATTTTTCATTTCTAAGTCGATTTTAATTTCAATCCCTGAAATTTTGATTACTCATTCAAAAGATTTACTCATTTCACATTTAAAAAAAAATTCGACAAAAGTATATACATAGTTGATATATTAAACTAAAATATGTAGCATAAATGTCTCGAATTGTATGAAGTGCTGGTTAAATATTTTATCAATTTAAACTTTGTAATCTAATCCAACATTTTATAATAAAAAACAAGAATAATTTGATTTTTTGGTAGACTTAAAGTTACTTATGGAGAAAGAGGACACCCTACGAATAAACCATAAATTCAATAATTTTACTTTGAAATAAGATTAAATAATTTAATCTATGTATAAAATATTTAGACATGAAATGAAAAAATAATCATATGATACAATAAGAATATATATATAAACATGATATCAACGTATTAATATATCCAAAATAGGTATAAAATGAGTTTTTAACCTATTAAAATTTACATAAATATAATCAAATACAATACAATATACAGATTTGTTGCCCCAGTTGGAGGGCAAAGCTTTTATGAAATAAGATCGACCCAACTCATATTTATTAATAAATATTACCACCCCAATGCCTAAATGAAACATAAGGATGTGAACGTGGGATTCTGGCTTTTAAGCAAAGGCCAAACCCAGTGGTTCACATCATTTCCTCATAAGGGGGCATTGCTTTGGGATATTTACTATTTAGATAGTAGAATGATTTCACAATTTGCATGTGTCATTATTAAATCTCTCAATGTATTTAATTATATTTATTGTTGAGGTGTGTCATCTTTGTATATTAGGTAGGCTAGGCTTTATATAGTTGGGTTTATCTTATGGGCCTTTATAACCCTAAATAAAGATTTCTTTTTTCTTTTTATCATCATTTGTTACTATTCTTGTATTTTTATTATCAAATCTATATTTAGAAAATATGGGCCCGAGGACCTTATCCTTTAAAAGCAATTATATTCTATTCGGCTCAATTTTTCTTTTTTAAATATGTATATTGTAATAAAAGAGGTCATTATCCCAGACCGCAAATGATGAAAACAACCAAATCAGAGAACTCTTGTTGGCCAAGTCGTTAACACAAAGTTCGAGTTCTCTACACGATCATGGTTACATACCTTGTTTGCCGTATAACTTGAGCACCAAGGCATCAACAACTAGTTCGATAGAAGAAATGGAAATGACATCTCATTAGATTGAAGTATAATCAAGGTTCGAAGTCACATGTATGATAACTGGGTCCAATGATTTTGGGGAGACCCAATTTCGGTTCATTCTTATCAAATGAAAATGCTTTCAACACCCTGCAAATTGATCACCAATGCAGAATCCCAAACATGTAGTTTAAAATCTTCCCAAGACCCCTACATCAAAGTATAGCCCTTGATTGCTATATAGATTCTTTATCGAGGGGCAATTTGCATGCAGCCAAGTTATCTTTCGACTTGTACTGTCCAAGCATTTCAGCAATAGTTCTGCAACGACACTGATTCCCAGGCCGGATTACATCCCCATAAACAGCCATTTCGATAATGTCAAGCTCCTTATCTACCAAGTAGCAAAAATTAAATTTCAGTACAGGTAAATACTTCAAAACTAAACACGAAAACCACCGTGTAACAAATAGGTTATTCCAAGAAGATTTTCAATAGAAACAAAGGATGAGATGTTCAGAACTCAAGACAAACCGGATTGGTGAGCAAGAATGAGGTCCTACTTGGCTTGGATAAAAATATACTGACTAGTCCAATCAACGCTAAAGATAAACACTGTAAAACATGGAGGCATAAAGCAGCAACTACCATTAACCATTATAGCAAAACCTATGGGAGGGGTCTAACTTTTTATCATCGCAACCACAAATACTGCATATTAATGATTCGCTGGGTAATATGTTTCTTGAGTACTAAGACAATTACGCATCCTTCGTGGTTCAACTAACAATTCCAGTCTTTTAAAATGTGTTAATGTATTTTCATCCATGTTGCTCGAACTTAGGTGTCAGTACAAGATACAAGTATAAACCAAGCATGTTCAATTTTTTCCCCTAAGTTTTCCATGTATTTGGAGGATACTTGGAAGATCTTATCCCCATACCCAATGTATGAATGTGCGCCTGAAACGATTACTCCAAGAAAAATGGAGTATCGGAGTATCATAGATTTTAATGGCATGCCGGTTGACTTTACCTAGAACAAATTGATGGAACAAAAGATTCAACTATTAAATCTCTACTTATATCGAGATATAGATACCTATCTCGTAATACTAGGACGAAAGATCTAGGGCAATATGCAAGTAGTCACATAGCAAAACCATGATGGTATTAACAAGCAATCTAGGGGGATATGCAAGTAGTCACATAGCAAAACCTTTAGTTTAAACTGAAAAGAGAAGAGAGTTAGGGTATACATACCGGTAAACTGGACCTCACAAGAATAACCTTTCAATCTGGTAGTATCCAGATCTTCTTTGTTTGATTTAAACCTATTCACCCTAGTCTGAAGGATTTGACAATTTTCAGCCGTGGATTCTCCACCTATATGACACAATCACAACCCAAGCAACTGTAAATCGCACAGATAAACGATAGCTGCACTTGTAACATTCACTTACTTGCATTCAAATGAATCTCTTTAAAGCAAAAATAATAGCTACGTTTATAAAATTTTCCAAGTGCTTGACTGTTTGTTCAGAGAATTTTTTTTTTAACTCAAATTAGCTACATGATCAGATAAGTCTCACTTCACTACACTTTGCATTGATTTCGTTTTCCTCGGGCAATTAAACAAAGCATCAAATCAAATAAAAATCCCTTTATCAATAAATTAAGCTCAAATTAACGCTGCCCACACTAAACCCATTTCAAAATCAGCTAAAATTAAAATCCCAAGAAAGAAAATTGAAAAAACAGAGCAAGGAGCAGGGAATTGGTGAAAAAGTGGATGAGTTGATGAGAAATAGACCTTTGGAGAAAGGAACGATGTGGTCGTACTCGAAACAGAGGCAACCTTGGCAGTTACAGAAACGCTTGCAGACGATGTTACCGGCAGCGTCTTTGCGCCATCGCTCGGGATGACGACCGGGAACAGTTTCAGCATTGGCCCAGCACTTGCTCTTTGCCTTGGAATCGAAGAATCTTGGCCTCTCTTCCTCACCATTGCTACTGCGAGAGCGACGAGGCGAAGGCGAAGAACTCATCCTTCCACCGGAGTTTCACTTTATGCCGTTTCGGTTTCTCTCCCTTAAGCTCACTATGGACTGAAATTACTTGCGAAATTCACGTTTGGGAAAGACAAGGTTAATTATTTGTATCTTCTTATGAAAAGGGGCAAAAAAGAATACACCAATAATTTCAAAAGAAAAAAAAAATCACCAACAAAAATTCTATTGACTGCAGCCTCTTGAAGAAAATGTCTAGTCCACGATGCAAATTCAACTTATTATATCTTGTGTCGAGAGTTGGTAACGGTAATGGAATAGAACTCTAATAATAATTTAATTATTTGGTTGAATGGAATAGAATAGAATTGTAATAGTATTCTTGTATTTAGTTGAATAAAATGATGTTGTAATAGCATAAAAAAATAAAATGACTAAAATACCCTTAGCAGAATTTGTTAGATAAATGACTATTGTTATTATTATTAAATTTTAATAAGATTATTAATATAAATAATAAATAATTTAATCATATTTTAATATAATTATTATTAAATGTAATTTAATAAAAATATATAATTTAATAAAATTCTTAATATAATTACTTATATAAATTTACTAAAATCATAATATATAATACTATAAAAATAATTTATAATCTACTTTATAATATATTATACTATAAAAACTTGAAATTCATTTATTTATCAATAACTCAAAAAGAAAAGAAAAGAAAATAAGATAAAAGAATGTGTTTTGTGGATTTGATTAATTGATGACTTAATAATTATTTTTAAAAAAATACCCATTTGATTAATATAGTGTGTTAAATATCTTCCTTTTTTTAAAAAATGATTTGTTTGTAGCATTTTACTTTTTTTTTGTTTTGTTTGTTGAGATAATTTTTGTAGTGTTAATTATAATTTTTAATCAAATAATATAAATAATATAAAACATTGTTTAATTATAATTTTAATTAGACAATATAAATAATATAAAAGTGTATGGCATACGCATCATAAAAATCATTATTCTAAAAAAAAACAAATTGAATATTTGACAACAACACATTCTGCTTCTTGCTAAAACATGGATCATACATTATCATAATTTAATGAAATTTGATTCTCTTATTTTGGTAAAGGAGGCTTGGCCTCGTAATTGTAATATGTCTTGTTGTACAGGGGACTTTTGCAGTTAAACTCTCACTACTCTTCCAATTCAAGCTAAGGCTGATAGGAGCAAATATCATCAAGTCCCATGTACTCCTTTCTTTCAATCCGTTTGATCATCTTAGCAATGCCTATCCCACCTGTTTTATTGCCATTTTATTTTACATAATTTAAAGCACCTAAGCCATTTCAATAATAATAATGACAGCATTAAAGAAAAAGGCAGTTCTATTGCAGGAATGTGAGAGTTGGGAAAAGAAATACCTAGTGAGATTGCACTACCAAATATCATTCCAGAAAATGCTACAAACGTTTAATGAAGTAACACACATTCATAAGCATACATTTGAGGACCTAATAAATTATGGGGCAAACCAGAAAATGCCATATTCATCCCACCATTGAAACTCAAAGGCAAAAATTCAGAAAACCCTTTCCTCAATGTATCACAAACACCATGTTTCTCAACATTGAATTGATCAAAACGTTGAATCCCATTGGATTCAAGAGAGAAATCTCTAAAACTAGAACCCAAATTCTCTTGATCATTGCTAATATACAGTTTACTAAAGTTTCTATAAAGATCAAGTTCACCAAACAAGTGTGGCTTAAAGTCCTCTAATGGTGGTGGTGGTGATCCATGGTCAGATAAAGACTGCCCATTGTGTGAAAACAAGCTTGAAGATGAACCATCTGGTAGTAAAGAGAAACCGCTTACAGGGGAAACGCATGTACGATTATGTAACTTGATGATGGGTCATCGTCATACATAAAACCATTACCATACAAACCATGTAATGACCCATTCACATGATTCTTCCTCTCATGTTGATGATGATGATGATTGTGAGATGTTGCATGAGGGATCTCATCTAATAACATTTCAAACTCTTCATCATCCTTCATTTTCCCAATCTTAGCAGTAGATTCCAACATCAAACACAAACAAACAGACACAAGAACAAGAACAACAAGAACGAGAACAAAAGAAACAATCAAAACACAAACATCAGATTAAATCAAACAAAAAAGAAAAACTTAAAAAAACAACAAATACCCAGAACAGATTACCACTTTTTAACATCTGGGTTTTGCTCAGATTTTGAGAAAAAGCAAAAGAAAAAAGTGTGGCAATCAAAATACCCAGAACTGAAAAGAAACCTATTATTTCTACTAATTTAACAAAAAAATTTAGAACAAAAGGAAATCAAAATGGGAGTAGAGTTACCTTAGGGACGACTGCTCACTTCGAACCAATCCGATTGTTTCTCTTCTCAAGTTTCCACCTCATACGATTCGTAATTGAAGGCCTTGTTGAGGGTTGTTAGGATTTGTCAAAGGGTTGGTCAGGATAGAAGCATGAAAAAGAGGGAGAAGGTTGGAAGGAAATGGGAAGAAGAATGAAAAAAAAGAAAATATGTTTCAGACGTGAGAAAGAAATGAGAAGGGTAAACTTGAAACTCAGACCTGTGGGGATAGTGCTTCAGACGTGAGAATGAAGAAGAGAGAGAAGGGTAAAGTTGAAACTCAGACACGGTGAATGGTATTCCGTGGGTAGAGAGCCGAATGGTAAGTAGCAATTTTGCCTTGAATAAGGCTGCATGGAATAGGGCTGTAATAGCTCGTTACAGCCAACCAAACAATCGAATAGGGATGGGCCACTGAATTGGGGAGGAATGCATTGCATTCCTATTCCCCCAACCAAACATGCTGAAAAGGTTTTAGAGGAGGTTTAGTAGAATTTCTGTGTATGTTGGGTCCTATTAGTTAATGGGGTCATTTCACACTTCTACTTGCATATCATTAGTAGTTGTATAAACATAATTCAATTACATTTCACAACTTATTATTTTAATATAAATTAGTGGTGTTCCTTTTTTGCAACACAATTAAAGTTGTCCATCGGTCGAATGCCCGGTACAGCCTGAGATTTTCTCGATATATGAAAAGTTTGGGTAAATATATAAATTTAAAAAATAAATTTAAACAAAAATAAATAAATTCGTTTAAAAAATGAGTCAAGTCTTAAGTAAAGTTTTTTACTCGAGTCCAACCCAACTCCACACGAATTGTCAATAAAAATCAAACCTCTGCTGTTTTTTTCATGTTTCGCTGTTTTACTACCATTTCACTATTGTATTAGCTATTATTGTATTGTTAATGTTTGAATATTGTACAACACTTATTTATTATTAATTTTACTACTATTTTAAAGACATTTATTTATAAAGTTGCACATCTTAATATTATTTAAGTATAATTCTTTTAATTTATTTTTAATTTGTTAAGAAACATTTATTTTAATATTTTTAATATATTTGGTGTATAATATTTTCTAATTTTTATATAAAAACATAAAATTGATGAAAATAATGTGGGTCAAGCCCAAAGACCAAGCTTGCCCAAACCTCGCAATCAGGCCTAAAATATGGCCTCGATTTGGTATACAATCAAAATTGATAATTTTTTTTCAAAGGTTGGGTTCCAATTATAATTTAATAAGAATATAGCTAATTAATTTATTTAAATATAATATATAAAAAAAACTTCAAATATTTTATTTTTTTACTAGTGCATATTAACTATCACATTAAGCCATCCTGAGGTAGAAATTCCAAAGTTTTCTCAAACCAAGACCCGGCACTATTTCGATTCAGTTATATTTAATTATATAAAAAAGTAAAAAAAAAAATACAAATGAATTGATGTGCAGGACAAACATGGTTATAGGATAAATGACAAAAAAATCAAAATCTAAAACGAGTTATTAAAATATCAAACATATATATAATCTAATAATAAGTCAAAACACGATTACACCACTGGAAAAAATAACACGTACATGAAACTCACCGTCTTGCACGTGCCATTTGGGAGCAGAGAAAGGTTCCTAATAATAATAATAATAGAACAGCCATGGAAATTGAGCATTTTATAATTGTCCAATATCTTGGACGGTGCAAAGTCATTAATAAGCTCTTATAAGAACCATTTCCATTTATATCTCAAAGCCTACTTTGGACCAATGTCCTTGAGAGCACAGATCTGTTCTTCACCCATTGCCGACATTACAGACACAACTAGGTCTTTCCCCTCAGCAAAACCGTCCTTTATCTGCACTCATCATACACCAAAAGATGACTATATTGTTTGGCAGCAATTTCTTACCAGCGATGCGTAGAGACTCAATGCTAATGGGTATCAACTATGTCATCTGGACTCTTTCATTTTTCTTAAAAAGTACTTGCTTCATACATTACATATTCAGATGAGTATGGGAATATGATATTCCAGAAACAAAACTAAGCATACTCGTATTCAACACTCAAGTCAAATACCATGAGAAAGCACACGAAAATTACAAACACAAACCGAAAAACTTGGTCAAAACCGACTTAACTGACATTATTCAGTTGATTTTATTCCTATTTACGTCAGTTGCAAAAATCGGCTTAAATATGTTAATAAGAAATTATATATTCATAATATTATAAATGAACTTAGAATATTGTTAATAATAGTACATATGATATGAATTAGAAAATGGTACGTTATTTTTGACTTATAACTTCGGTTGGTTGTCAGTTAATTTCAAGGGGAGGTCGGTTAAGTAGAATTTCAATTTTTTGAATGAAACAGACCATATTCATCCATGAGAATACGAAATCCAATCAGGATGTGCCAGTCAATAGGCTGGGAAATCAAAAGAAGATGGCGTAAAATCAATAAAAATAACATGAAGCTTGCTCTCTCACCATAACTCCTACAAATCAATAAAACATAGACCTCTCTCATGAACAACTGTCACCTGCCTTCTTCTAATAGAAGGGAAAAAAGAAAGAAAAAGAAGAAAACGTGTAAAGTGTGATACCATTAGAATAGACCTGGCAGTGCTGGACATAGCACAAGGAAAATAACTAAAGCATGATACGGAACACAACACAACTTGCCAGATCTACAGCAGAACCCCTTGATGCAACGGTGATGGGGCCAAAGCACAATATAATACAAGTAAATTAAATAACTTCCAAGGATACTCGATATTCAATTACCTGTTTCAACAAGTTGTCATCAGTTGGAAGCCTCAAATCATCTTTGGTGTCTCCACTGTCAGTCAGCAAACTCACCTGAAATATTCAACTAGTTAGGAAAAAAATGAACACAAACGAACATAGATCCAAAAGAAAGAAGCAAATTAACTTACAAATCCGTCCTCAGAAATGTCAATCAACTGGTAATCAGTACGATTGACATGTGGAACCTGTTAAAACAGAAGCAAGTAAAATTCATTCATGACATCAATTGCAATTACATGAAAGATTCTTAGTAAAATAACAAGAACCGTTTATGAAGTGTGCCATTATTTCGTACATCACAGTTGTGGGAAGATGGAACAATATCTTCCAGTTTCTTGCCAGTGAAGATGTCGATTCCGACAAAGTGACACTTAGCATGACCATGCTTCCCAGTCTTGGAGGTGGAAACTTCAACAACCTGGCACACACCATGGAACAAGAACAATGTAAGCTAAAGTTGCAAATAATAATAAACAGAAACTTAATTAGTAACTACGTTTCACAAATCAAAAGGCACCCCATCAACCATCAATTTATTACATTCCAATAAATATCGCTGTACTTTTATGTTAGTCGGACTAAAGTTAGTGTCTGATATAAGTATCTAACCATCGCAGAGAGGCTTGACTTTTTCTTAAAAAAATTTGCCATATATTCTTGACATACACTCATGTACATATCCCACTATGTGTCATAGATGCCTCTGTTGCTCTTGCTCTTTATTTTTCTTCAAGTATCCATGTCCAATACTCGTGTTTATAAAAAGCATATGACACTCAAAAGACCCTCAAAATACATTGAAAGACCTTAGAAAATTAAACAAACCTATATTGAACCTATACACTTATACAACACGAACCTGAGTTCATGTGACATAGGCAGATACTTCAGAAAAAATGGGAAAAAATCAGGGAAACATAGATTATTTGAGCTTGCTCATGATCAGAAAATTGATTTAAAATTATTCTTTAAAGGCTCGAAGTGGTTAGATTTTATTGCCTTTTTTTTTTTTTTAATTTGCTTTCAGCAAAAGTAACTATAAAGCTAAAGAAAGTACTAAATTGTAAAGTCCTATTCGACTTTAATTCTTTAAAATTTTCAACAAAGATCAACTGCTTTCCATATGCAAAAATCACATTCACTACCATAAATTTAAAAAATAATAGTAAGAAAATTAAAGCAAGTAGCAAAAGTTAAAAAAAAAAAAAACATAAGGATTTAATAACCCAACTATACAAATTAATTAATTAATAAAAAAAGGGGGAGGGAACAGATCAAAACCATCAAATCTCAACTAGAAATTAAAAAAGTAAAGCAAAAGGATAAAACGGAGTTCACTTGCTGGTTAATATCAAACAGATCTTTCAGAATAAAAGATGGAAGAGAGGGGACCTTGCATGGGCGGTTTTTTATGACGATATAGCCGTTCTTGCGGATAGTACCGGCCTGCTGAGGATAGGTTTTAGAGGCGCCGGCGTCGGCCTTGGATTCGAAATGGTGCTCCTCGTCCGACATCTCCGGGTTTCAAGATATTTTTTTGTTCTTTAAAGTTTTTAGCGGCGATGACTGATTGTTGATGGATGGATAGATTATTATGTCGCTGCTGACGGTCCCTTTTTTGCTTTTGATTGGGCTTGGGCTTGGGCTTCAGTCCACCCATCTCTATCTACTTTTTACACTTTTAATACAATTTTTTAGTAAATAACTTTGCACTTATATGATTTGTTTTGAAATTTTTATTTTTTTTTTATTTTTTTTAACATAAAAAATTCAAATATTCATCCAATATTTTCTTTACAATAATGATTCAAATTCAAATTATTCTTAGAAAGACAAAATTTAACTAATAGATTAAAAGATGAGTTCAACCAAGCTTTTAGTCCTACAACACCGGCGATTCATCCAACAACCCTCTTCATGGGTTTGAATCATAAGGGTAGTCTTATTTATGGTGTATGAGTTAATAGTAGAAGTGTTTACGGGTTATGTTGAGTTCAAGTACCATATTAATGTAATTTATATTTACTTAAGTTTAGTTTGGCCTAAATATGAGTTTAAAATTTTGCTCAAACTCGTCCATATTTGTAAATAGTTAACTTACACTCATTTTAGGCTCATCTATATTATTATTTTTTGAATTTTTAAAAATGTTTATATCATTTTAATTTAATATTTAATATTTTTTCATTTATTAAAATTTTATAGATAGTCATCTTAACAATTTTTAATATTTACATTATAATGTTATCTATAAAATTATTTAAGCATCGACCAAGTTAGTGTCACAAGCCAATCGAACATAATTTGATTAAAGAATACGAAAATATCCTTTCGTAATTTAAATGAGTTATATTATTATAGGGTATTTTAATCTTTTATATTTAAACTTGTGCTATTTACATAAATAAAACATTAACTTTACCACTAAACTAAAATTTTATTTTAATATAATACTTACATTTTAATGGTATTATGTATACTTTATACTCCTTTAACAGTATATAGGGTAAATTACACTATTAGTCACTAAACTATGGGTAAGTTTTCGTTTTGGTCACTTAACTAAAAAAAGTTACAGTTTGATTATTGAACTATTCGAAGGTTTTTATTTAAGTCACTGGGCTATTAAGGTTTTTTTTTTTAAGTTCTGCCAATGAGCTCCAAGCGACGATTCGATAATTGGTATGGTGGATCAATATCCATTGACGAGTAGAAAAACATACATTAGATCCAAGTTGATCTAAATGTCACTCTCGAAGATTGAAAAAAAAAGGTTGTTTGAATTTTAGTTCATAGGTTCCTGACATCCAAAGTTGTTTCATGAAAAAAAATGAATTGTAGAGGAGAAGTGGGAAAAGAGCTTTCGATTGGTGCAAACAGTAAGATTAGAGAAAGCTATATAGCATCGATTTTAACAACTCAGTAACTTAAATAAAAACTTTTGAATAGTTAAATAACCAAATCGTAACTTTTTTAATAAAGTGACCAAAACGAAAGCTTACCCATAGTTTAGTGATTGATAGTGTAGTTTACCATTGGATGTATTGATAACATTGCTAATTGAGTTGTTATAAGTTAATTGGATACTAACTCGAGATTGATGACAACATCATGATTAGACTTGCTCATGGGCTAGGCCACCAGCCTAGACCAGAAGGCTTGCTCGAAAAATGGGAGGGTTTGGACAAAATACGATGCCCGAAAAGTGGACTTGAGTATAAATTAAGGCTCGTTTTCTATATGGAACGGGCCTTGGACAAGATTTTTTGGCTCGAGTCCAGTCTGAATATATTATGTTATAAAAAATTTATATTAATTATATAGTTGAATAGTAATTATTTATATTAAAACACTAACCAAATAACAATTAGACCCTTATTACCTAAAACCTAAAAAAAAAAATTACCCAACGAAATAACGTAAGCCAAAATATAAAATATTAAAAATTATATTTAATACAATAAAATATTTATTATCTTTTTTGTGTTATTTAATATAAATACTTTTTAATATATTGGAAAACTTTTATTTTAACATTTTTTAGTGCATTTAGTATATTATGTTTTCTTAAAATTATTTTTAAATAAAAACTAATCTAAAAAAATCAAATATGGGCAAGTTGAGTCAAGCTTGGGTTCACCTTTCTTAATTTGGGTTGGGATTGAGTGAAATAGTCTGCACATTTTCTGAGCTAGGCCCGAGCTTAGAAAATTGGACTAGTATCTTGCATAGGCCTATCTCGGCCCGACTCATGAGCACCTCTAACTATAATAAACAATTGTAGTGCATTTGACATTATTAATATGATGTATTTACGTGTTAAAATTTCATTTTACTTACAATTTAATCTATTTTTTCTCATTTCAATATCGTATATATTTCATGTATTATTTTAAATAGTTTCTAATCATATGTTTCAATTGTATATCATTTTCAAACTAACATATGTGTTCTAAGCTCGTAATTTTCACATGTGTATTTGTGTGATAAGATTTTTAGTATTTTTAATTTAACTTATTTTATATATATTTAACTTGATATATTATGTTATAAACCTAAAAATGGATTGATTTTGTGCTTTGAGTGTTCAAACTTGAACCTAACCAATAAATTATACAAATTCAATTTTTTTGTTCAAGTCTATTTTTGGACCTAATATTTTTATTTAAACTTTTTAAATTTCGAGCGAACCTTTAAATTTCGATGGATAAATCAAGTATGAACGAATATAGTTGACAGTGAAAACTAAATTCAAATATTTAATGAATATATTTGATTGGATTTAAATAATGATATATTCAAATTTAATAATATAATACAAATGAATTCCAACTGTAAAATAATTATACAAACTACAAAGTTATATACCGAAAAATGGTTGTTAGAGTCCATTCCCAAGTATATATAGAGTTTACTTGCACATTGTAACGTCCCACCATCTTTTGCAATAATGGTTCCAGCGGCTGCAGTAATAGTGAATGCCACCCCACCGCCATTGCTCCCCTTTTTCCAAGCACCATTCTTTTCTATTGCTGTTTCACTTACTTTATGTTAATGGCAAGGCCATAGTGAATGCACCTCCATATTTAATTTAACCCTTTCCCTATTGCCAAATTGCTCTTTTTTTAGTACTTTAAACAAAATGAGTCAGTGGATCAAGTTGAGGCAAAAATCTTAAAATATTTTAAACTATGATTCACCCCCTCAAGTACATCTCCATGCTTCAAAATTCCATTCATCATTCCAAAACAAACCCCAAATCTGTCTTGCCCCGAGTCGTATTATCAAAATTTGAAGTTTGTGTCTGATAAACAAAGATAAAAATTTGTTAGCCCTGCTTGCTTTATTCCCTACACTACAGTTGAAGGCTATTTTTATAATATTAATATTAAAAAATAGAGTGGAGAATTAATTAAGAAAATTGGGTGTTTATTATAATAACTTTGGGTGCAATCGATGAGCTTTAAAATTAAAAAAAAAAGTTGAAAAAGTGAAAATAATATATTTTTTAAATTGGCGTCATCCTAATTAAATAAAAAAACCTGTGATTTTAAAGATTAAATGCAAGGAAAATGTATTAAGATATGAAATGTAGAGAAAATACATTAAGATATGAAATGCAAGGAAAAAGACTATTATCCGGTGTTGGAATCACAAACCAACAATTTTTTTTACCTTTTTATTTTAAATTTGACCAATCTATCAGACGTCATCCAAAATCGCAATTAATTAACTCCCACTCTATTTTTGTAATTAATTAATTTTATAAAAAAAAGTAGTTGAAAATTAGGATTATTTATTACATTTGCATCTCAAAATTGGGCTCCACTTCAGCCTCCTCTAAAATAGCCCATTCTATTCCTTCATGCTGAATCTTAACCTTTCAAGCATCTTATATTGTTTTTATGTTATTAATTACTTAATCATCTCAACAATTATCTAGAAAGGATAGCAGAGCATCTAAGCAGTAAGAACTAAAAAGATTATATATTTATCTAAAAATATGAAAATTGAATTATGGGATCGATTATGTTTGCCAAAAGTGAGGGTCAAAATTAGTGTGTTTTGGGGGCAAAGAAGCATAGGTACCAAATAGAATCCCATACGGCATCGTGTGGTCGACAAATGGCAAAGATTTTCAAAAGGCGACTTCCTCTCTTGTCGGGTCCAGATTAACAAATTGTATGGATATACATCACTCAATCCTTTTTTCTTAACTAATCTTGTAATATATTTCAACGCTTTCCCCTTGCCTTGAAGCAAAAGAAACCCCTTATTTACTACAAAGGTTATTTTTTATAATTAAGATTATTATATATTCAATATAAAAAATAAATTGATATTATTATCGATGTAATATCATTTTACGTTTATGTATTATATATACAAATATTTAATTGAAACAAAGAAAAATCAAATAAGCATATTTTTGGATTAAATGTGTGGATTTATGGAAAGTAACATTGAAATCTATTCAATTCCTTGATAATATGGGAATTTTCTAAATTTTTGTACCATTTTTCTTAGTTAAGAAATTTTAAACACCAACTCAATTGATGTGGCTTTTTGTTATTATTATTATTTTAAAAATCTTATTAGGTTTTTTTGGTAAATAAAAATATTACAAAAAATTATTTAGTACTATATTACATTCATGCCTCCAAGGAGACGTCTCAAAAATTTGGATACAACCATTATTACTAACTCTCATTTTGGCTAAATTATCAGCCTCTTTATTTTGAACTCTAGAAACATGTTGTATTGACCAAAAATTCGTTTTAGCCAAGAGTAAGACGATTCTCCGAACCAAAGCGGAATTTATCGTCTTGGTAACACTCCCTTAAATCACTTGTATTGCCACTTGATTGTCTAAAATGACAGATATTCTATCAGATCTCTTATCCAAAGCAATTGTCGCACCTTAAAAAAATGCCCCACACTTTAGTCGCAAGCAACTCCTCCAATCGTAGTAATCCCACCACTCTCTTTAACAGCTTCGTTGGAATTTAACTGAACCCAATTACCAAAATTAGTTTATATTTTCTAGAAAATATTAGAGGCATCTGATCTGCTAGAGTCTAATTGTCTATAAATGCCGGAGTTTAGCGATGCCAAATGGAAGTTTAAGGTGAAATAATAATTAATATTTGTTGACTTAATAATATAATTTTAATCAAACTAATAATCATGTTTAATTTTGACTTAAACATAGCCTCTTATTAAGACTCTTAAAAAAATGTGAATCATGCATCCATGACCTATTAGGTTAGGTAAAGTCAGTCCATCTATAATTTTAACACCAAACCTTCTTTTTTTTTTCTTTTTAATTTTAAATCTAATTTGTTAATAAAACTTTAACTCAATAGTAAAATTTAAGTTATCAAAATTTTGTGTTTTCATGTTTAAATATTAACTTATGTAAATATTTCAATTTTCTTTCACAATTATCTTCAATTAATTAAAAAATAAAATAAAACTATACAGGTACTTGTCAAAATTTATACACATGATTGGAAAGATATAAAATTTATATAAAATATTATAATTATTATGGGATAACATATGAAAAGGATATAAATATATAAATAACATATCAACTTTTATAAAAAAAATTTTGAGTAATCGTGGAATGAGTTTTGGTTTAATTCATACCATTATTGTTACAATAACAAGAAGGCATGTGCTCAAGTACGATTTTATTTTTATTTAAAGGTTAGAAATTATGTAGTAATAAAGCTTGGACTTTTTGAGAGTAGAAATTGTATATTTTTATAAGAGTTAAAATGTAATTTCATCACTTTAATAACTTATATATTTATAATATTTTAACGGATTAAATCAAAATTTTATCTTCTTTAGAGAATCAAAATGCTATGTTACCATGTACTAATTTAAAATTTATAATTTTAAAACACCAAAAATAAAATTTCCATTTTAAGGGCCAAGGCCTACCAAATTCCATGATGTTGCCTTTAAAGTTATGGTTAGAAGTAGACATTAAAAAATTAACTAATTAATTAATTAAATCGAGTTTAAATGAAATATTTTAAAATCAAATATGAGCCAAATTTATCTTATTTTTTTTGCAACTTTTTTTATATTTTTAGGGCGTGTTTAGATACCACATAGTAAATGGAAAGTGTTATTATTTTTAGTTCCATAGACGTGTTTGGCTGATAAAGTATAATTATATCATAATTCTTTTGTCATGTATGATAGTAATATGAGTTACTGTAGCAGTGAAATTGAGTATTACAGTAGTGAAATTAAAATCAAAGGTGAGATATGCGTTTGGATTCAAATGCAACCGTGGCGATGAGATGAGAATAGAAGATGACTTTTAAATCCATTAAATTAAAATGTGTATATATAAATAAAATATCAAAACATTTTACAAATTAAATAATAAACTATAAATATAAAATATATTTATGCTAAATTATGAATAAAAATATTCATATTAAAATTTTAATTATAACGAATATTTATATTATATTAGATAATAATATATTAGGATTATGTTATTTATATATTAAATAAAATGAAAAATATACTTATATTAAAAACAAAAAAAATAATTAAAAAATTGAAAGGGTAAATAGATGATTTCCCTTATTTTGGAAAATAAGATTTTGAGGTTTCTATCTCACTGGTGGTGTGCCAAACACAGCAATAAATGAAGTTGAATTAAGAATAGGTGATATGTTTGATTCGATGACTGGATACTATTAGGTACCCACATAATCTGGTAAAAAAAAAAGGTTCAATCGATAAAAGTTGATAAGAAATTGGACTGAATTTGTAAATAACTTTTTTAATATATTTTTAAAAAATTAAAGCCTTTAACCTCTCTCTCTCTCTCTCTCTCTCTCTCTCTCTTTTGGTAGTTAAAAGCCAAACCAGTAAATAATTTTTAATTATCAACTACTTTTAATATTAAACTAATGTTCTATTATTTTAAGAACAAAAGTATTGAATCGATCGTGAAAGCTAATATACTTTTTATTAGGTTTAGCTTGGAAATTTGCATACTTAAGCCTCCATGTATGTATGTATGTATAGAAATTAATTATAATTTTAAGTAAATCAAGCTTTAGTTTGATAAAAGAAATGAATATTTACAAAGTTGTTTTCAAAATTAATTAATTTTGTTTACATGCCATTCATCATAGTTTGGGGTCATCTAAGCATAAATAATTGAAGTGCTAAAATATAATAAATAGATAGGCACTTCAAATAATATTGGTAAAAATAAAATACATGTCACATTTTTATTGAGTTGAATTACTTGATAAAAAAATCATAATTTTAATTACTAAAAGAATAACTCAGATATTACATTAAGCCTTTTTTTTCAATAGTGATATACATGAAGATATTTTTATAATTTTTTTCACGCCTTTTATATTTATAAAATTTTAAATTAATAATGATAAAATTACACTTGTCCACCAAAATGATAAAAATTTGATTTAATCATCTAAAAGTTTAATTTAATTTTACTCCCAAAAAAGATTCTGAGTTCATCCTTGCCCTAAATCATATTTTTGAATCTGCCACTGTTTTTAAAACATACTCAATTGTCAAAAAAAAAAAAAAAAACAAAAAAAAACAAAACTAATATTCTATACCAAAAGCCTTGGTTTTGTTGTCATAAAAAAAAAAAAATTCTAGAGCTTTCGTATAGTTCTTTCCAAAATGTAGACATGCAAAATGTTACCATCGCTAATAGACTAGCCTACAAAATATGTCATGCACAAAGAACCCAAATTAAATATTTTTCAATGATAAATATGAAGGTGACCTTCTAAGTAGGACCACTCTGATTAATTAAAATTTTGCCCTAATTAATTAATTAATTAATTAAACTAAGATGGCTTTGACTAAGCAACCAAAATAGTTTATGCATTATAAATAATGCTATATATATATATAACAAGTCCCTCTCATTTTTGTAACATTGAAAATGACATAAATATACAAATGTATTGAGATAAAAACTTATATATAAAATATATAATAATGGTCTTATAATGGAGTCCACATTGATTTCACACGATGAACAAACTATAATGGTTGAGATGTTTGATCAACCAATTAATGACACTGGAATTTGCTAATTTAATCTATTTTTATTTATATGAATAAATTTAAAAGGACAGAAAGAGTGAATAGGAGAATGAAGTTAATTTTATCACACTCAAAAGGTTGAATGTTCAATTCTTACAGCTTACTTAGGTATGTTATTATTATTATTGGATTCCTTTTGTTTTTGACCAATATCGTGGGAATAAATAATAATTTAAAGAAAATATTATTTTTGTCTATTGGGTTTTAACTCAATTGATATGGGTATTGTTGTTAATGCAAGAAGAACGTGAGTTTAAGTGCGTTGAAGCGCATTATTCTTCTACTTATAAGTTAAAAAGGGGTTATGAATAATTCTAAATATTATATAAAATAAAACAGATATAATCGAAATTTATAATAAAATTATTAAAATATATATTACATACATTTATATATCCTTTTGATTTTCATATGCTCACGAGTCACAACAATAAAAAGAAATTAAAAGAACTTATATAATATTCTCATAATAAATGCATTCATGATAAATGCATGCAATGCATCGTTCTATGAGAGAAATCAGGTCGAATATATTCTTCAAAATTGTACATATTTTTAATAAAAATATCAGTCTATAAAATTGAATAAAATTGTTATTTCTTTGTTTTCTTCAAAGAATAAAATTGTTATAATTTCAGGTTAAAATTGGAGTTTTCAAAAGTGCTGTCATGCAATTTCCAAAGCGAAAATTTAAGTTCTCTTTGTTTCAATGTAAAAGTATTTATGGAAAATATTTTTAGTCATTCTGATATTTGTTTCATGTAAAATAGGATGATCAACGCAAAAGACTTTCTAGTCAACATAAAATTATTCTCTTATTACTGTAAAATGTCTTATTAGTTTTTTTTTCGTAAGACATTTTTCAAATTGATAAGGCTCTATTCACTGTAACACCTCCATACTCGACCCGAATATTGGGTCAAAGCACCGAAATGTTACATTCTCTACTACATTCTTCACTTATCAAATATTTTCTTATAAACTTTCATAACTTTTCAATTTAGTCCCTTTTTGTCATAAAAATTCAATATTCACTAATTAATCCTATTAAATCAATATTTTTCCTTGTTACACTTTAATCACATCATTTATCTCAATATTTTATTTCACATATCAAAATTCTTATATGCTATTTGGATTTAAATGGATGATATTTCGTGTTAACGTTGGAATGTAGGTTGAATATTAAAAGAAAATCTGGAATTTAGTTAAATTATTTTGTATAATTAAAATTAAAGATGATATAAGTATTATTAGATCATAGGATCCTGGGATGAAAAATATTATGTATAATATATATTAATTAAAAATTATACAAAAATGTAATTTTAGTTGCAATTATATAAAAACTAAATAAAATATCATGTAATTTTAATCATCTATTTATACGAGTGTAAAACTAATTTTACATCCTAAGTATAATTATATTAAGTGTGTTTTTAATAATTAGACTTTGAATTGAGCTCTCATGTTTATGTCACTAGGCTAATTAATAGTTAAATTGTTAAAATATTAATGATGTAAAAATAATAAAACTAGTTTAATTTTGTTGGTGTAAGGTAAGTAGATGTTTTCCTTTATTTATACAAGATTAAAACAAACCCATAATATAAAATATAAAAACAGCATTATAATAATACAAATTATTTTGTAAAAATAAATTTTAATAAATTTTAATGAAATTGAATTACGAATTAAATCGGTGCTTGATTAATCGGGGAAGTAAGTATTGAATATAAGAATAGGTATATAATTGATGTGACTTAAAAAGAAATATACCAACTAACAAAAACAGTGATAAATTTCCAAATTTTGTTTGGGAAAAGGAGTTGGTTTGGTCAAATACAAACAACACGAACAAATAATCCGAATCTAGGAGGAAAGAAATTATGCTTCAGGTTCCTTCTATATGGCTTCTTGTTGAGTCTTTGAGTCCATGGTCAAACCCCATGGCCTGAGCCAGTCAACATGGGCGGCTCACCAGCCCCTTGCTTCAATTGCCTCTCATTTTCTCAGCAAATAACATCACAGCGCTAAACCAGAAAAAAGGAATTTGATTAATATTAAGTTTATTTCCTAATTAACATTAATTAAACAATGTTTTAGAAACATTACTGTTGGGAAACGTTTCTTCAAAGCTTGGTCTATGTTCTTAAGTGCAGGCGCTGGTGTTATTCAACTGACCTTTGTTTTTCTTTGATGGGTGTTTAAGCAGCTCATTACTGCTATGGTAAAACTTTGCTGACAAAGATGAAGAAGAAGAAGAACCAAGCTTTTTCATGGCGCTTCACTTTCTTTATGTTCTTAGTCCTCCTGATTACAGGTATGTTGGTACTTTTAATCTTTTTTTTATTTATCAGTTTTTGGTTCTGGTTCAATTAGATGCTTATTTGGTGTTTGAAGAGCTTGAAAACTTGCATTTGATATTGTTTTCCTTATACATGAACGAAATTCTTTGATGGGTAGCTTTTACTTTTATGTTTATTTGCTGTTAATGAAATGATTTTTGTGTTTTTCAAGGATGATTCGGTTGACTTTATTACAATTTTATTTCAGCTGTTCTGGTTTTTTGATCACCACATGTTTGGAGTTATTTAAGCAAGGTTGTCTCTTATTGCTTAATTTGCAAAATTTCTGAAATTTGCTTTGCAGGCACTGTTGTTGCTGCTGGGGATTCTTTAGACACGGACAAACATGTTCTGCTGAAGCTGAAATCATACCTGGAAGAACAGAATCGTGTAAACCGAGGACGGTACTCGGAGTGGGATACCAGAAACTCAACACCATGTCAGTGGTACGGTGTCTCATGTTCCCCTGATGGCCAAAGAGTCATTGGTATAAACCTTTCTGACAACAATATTTCCGGGGATATGTTCAATCAATTCTCGGCCTTAACTGAACTCCGAGAACTCGACCTCTCGGGAAACACCATCGGTGGAGCGATTCCAGAGGATCTGAACCGATGCAGCAGCCTGGTATACCTTAACTTATCACATAATATCCTAGAAGGAGAGCTGAAGTTGACAGGGTTGAATAGTTTAGAGAAGCTCGATTTGTCTATGAATAGGAGGATTGAAGGGGATATTGAAGTTAGTTTCCCAGCAATTTGCAAGAGATTGGTTATTGCAAACCTTTCAACTAATAATTTCAGTGGTACGATAGATAAGTGCTTTGATGAATGCTGGAATCTGCAGTATTTGGATTTGAGTTCCAATAATTTTGTTGGCCAAATATGGAGTGGATTTGCAAGGCTTGTCGAGTATTCGGTTTCTGAAAATTCTGTTTCCGGGGCACTTTCGGGATCAATGTTCACAAACAATTGTAGTTTGCAGGTTTTGGACCTTTCAGAAAACAACTTAGAGGGTCAGCTTCCAGGGGAGATTTCTAACTGCAAGAATTTGGCTGTGTTGAACTTATGGGGAAACCATTTTACGGGGAAAATTCCATCGGAGATCGGAATGATTTCAAGTCTGGAAGGCTTGTTCTTGGGGAAAAACAGCTTTTCTAATGTAATACCAGAATCCTTAATGAACCTCACAAACTTGGCTTTTTTGGATTTAAGCAAGAACAACTTTGGTGGGAAGATACAAGAGATTTTTGGGAGGTTCACACAGGTGAAGTTCCTTTTGTTACACGGAAATGCATACACGGGAGGGATTATATCTTCCGGCATTCTCAAATTGCCAAAGGTTTCACGTTTAGACCTGAGTTTCAACAACTTCTCTGGTCCTTTACCTATTGAAATCTCTGAAATGAAGAGCTTGAATTTCTTGACGTTGGCTTACAACCAGTTTACAGGTGGTATACCACCTGAGTATGGTAACTTGCCTCAGTTACAAGCCCTTGATCTCTCCTTCAACCAGCTTACAGGATCGATTCCACTAGCCCTTGGAAAACTGAGCACTCTCTTGTGGTTGATGCTTGCAAACAACTCTCTTACGGGTGACATTCCACCTGAGATTGGAAACTGCAGTAGCTTGTTATGGCTAAACCTTGCCAACAATCAACTTTCTGGGGAAATCCCTCCAGAGTTGGCTAAGATTGGGAGAAATGCTACCCAAACTTTCGAGTCGAACAGGCTACGAAATGACCGGATAATTCCTGGTTCGGGTGAGTGCTTGTCAATGAAGAGGTGGATACCAGCAGATTATCCACCTTTCAGTTTTGTGTATACAATTCTCACTAAGAAGACTTGCAGAAGCTTATGGGATCAGTTGCTTAAAGGACATGGAATTTTCCAAGTATGCACCGCAGGTTCAACAGTGAGGACAGATCAAATCTCGGGTTATTTGCAACTTAGTGGGAATCAGTTGTCGGGTCAGATCCCTTTAGATATCGGCATGATGCAGAATTTCAGTATGCTTCACTTTGGTTTCAATGACCTCAATGGTAAACTGCCTGCAAACATCGGACAGTTGCCGCTTGTAGTCCTAAACATAACCCGAAACCGATTTTCAGGAGAAATTCCAGATGAGATTGGTAATATGAAATGCTTACTGAATCTAGATTTGTCATTCAATAACTTTTCTGGCATATTTCCAACGAGCTTCAACAACTTGACTGAGCTGAGCAAGTTCAACATTTCATACAATCCGCTCATTTCTGGTGTAATTCCGGCAACCGGTCAATTGGCTACCTTCGAGAAAGAGTCTTACCTCGGGGATCCGCTTCTCGATGTTCCGGATTTTATCGACAATGGAACATCTCGCCCGCAAAAGTACAATTCAATGCATAAAAGATCTGCCAAGTTGGCTGTGTTCTTGGCGTTGTTATCTTTGATACTGGCCTTTTTTGTTTTTGGGGTTCTAACGCTCGTAGCTTGCGTTTTGGTGAAAGGTCCAGAAGAACCACACGGATATCTCTTACAGGATATTAAATATCGACATGAACTAGCTTCGAGCTCTGGAGGGTCATCACCATGGTTATCGGATACTGTCAAGGTCATCCGTTTGGACAAAACAGCTTTCACGCATGCAGATATTTTGAAGGCTACAGGCAATTTTTCGGAGAACAGGATTATCGGAAAGGGAGGATTTGGAACGGTGTACCGAGGTGTATTGTCAGATGGGAGAGAAGTGGCAGTGAAAAAGCTACAACGAGAAGGAATCCAGGGTGAAAGGGAGTTCCGGGCTGAGATGGAGGTACTTAGTGGCAATAGCTTTGGTTGGCCACACCCTAACCTTGTAACACTATATGGCTGGTGCCTTGATGGCTTAGAGAAAATATTGGTTTATGAGTATATGGAAGGTGGGAGCCTCGAGGACATTATATCGGATCGGTTGTGGTTCACATGGCGGAGAAGGATTGATGTGGCGGTTGATATTGCAAGAGCATTAGTGTTCCTACATCATGAATGCTACCCTGCAATCGTGCATAGAGATGTCAAGGCCAGCAATGTCCTGCTAGATAAAGATGGGACCGCAAGAGTCACGGATTTCGGTTTGGCTAGATTTGTCGACGTCGGAGATAGCCATGTGAGCACTATCGTAGCAGGAACTATTGGTTATGTAGCACCGGAATACGGGCAAACTTGGCAAGCTACTACAAAAGGTGATGTGTACAGTTATGGGGTATTAGCAATGGAACTAGCAACTGGAAGGCGAGCAGTGGATGGAGGGGAAGAATGCCTGGTTGAATGGGCCAGACGTATGATGGGAAATGGCCGAAACGGGTTAGGCCGAGCTGTGATACCGGTTGTGCTTTTCGGATCAGGGCTAGCTGATGGTGCGGAGGAGATGTGCGAGCTGCTTCGAGTCGGGGTCCAATGCACAGCAGAAGCTCCACAAGCTAGACCAAACATGAAAGAGGTGCTAGCTATGCTAATTAGAATAACAAGCAGTAACGGTCAAAATCTCAAGTGTTCATAGTGTTGGTATGTGAAAGGGGTATACAAAATAGTAAACAGGTTTAAATACACGTATATTTTCATGTACTGATTCTTCTTGTAAAGGGATTTCTCCATTCATCAATGTTGACAAAGAATGAAATCAAATTTTTGTTCCAAGCAATTTCATGAACAACTTTAGCAATTACCTTCATTTCTTTGCTTGTTTTTAGGGACAAATGAATTTAAGAGTAAACAAGACTGAAACAGAACATAACAACATTTTTTGGTTACTCATAGGGAGCACTGGTCCTTAAAATGGGAAATTTTCTGACTTTGCCTTTTGGTTACTCAGATTCAAAAGCAAGTCTTTAACATAGCTATGTATGGTTGAAATTTTCCCTATATTTTCAGAGATAATTGCAAGGGTAAATTAACAAAATAATCACTTTTGTTTACTTCAAGTTACATTTTAGTCACTTATATTTGAAATGTTATGATTTAGTCACTGAACCATTAACGGTGTAACGGTAAGCTGATGCGGCACGTTAATTCATCATTTCAAACAAAAATCTTTGGTTAATTTATGCAATCGATTCCCATATTTTTTCGTTTTGAGCAATTTAATTTTTTTCTTTTATTTTTTTTAACTTTCTTGTTTTTTTTTTATTTTCCATTCTCTTCTGCTTCTCCCTCTGTTTTCCTCCCTTTTTCATTTTTTAACGTAATTTTTATGTTTTCTATTTGTTAAAACTAGTCCTATACTTTTATCTTTTGAACAATTTAATGAAGAAAAAGAAGAAAGTTAAAAGAACATAAAAGAAAAAAAATTAAATTGTTCAAAATGAAAAAATATAGGGATTAATTGTAGAATTTAACCTAAAATTTTTGTGATTTAATATGTCACATCAGCTTACCGTTACACTGTTAATGGCAATTAAACGACTCGGTGACTAAAATGTTATAACACGATAACGTAAGTGACTAAAACGTAATATTTTAAATATAAATGATTAAAATGTAACCTGAGTAAAATAAAATGACTATTTTAATAGTTTATCCTAATTGTAATGGTACAAATGTGGCCAATAATGGTATTAGTATTTGGGTGAGAGAAAATATTAATAAAATATATATTAATCAAATTGTATCTGTCCTGGTTCATTGCTGCCTGCACATATTGGTCGGTACAGTATCTGATACCCACACTTTTGTTGTGCCATAATTAAGCAAAAATTTTGCTACTTCCAAAGAAATGCAAAGATGCAAACTTTGATCAAACTCTGATTTCTCTTTTCAGTATTATCAAGAGGGTAACCTTTCATATTGCTAATCTGCCTTCATCTTCTATTTTTGTCAAGATTTTCGTGAGTCTTGAACATGGATATTAATCACTTAGTAATTGAAGAAAAAACGAAGTGTTATTTCTAGTGTTTTTGTTTGTTTGTTATTGTTAATTCCGTCTTTGTGTTTTGTGGATTGAATAACACCATCTTTAATTGACGATCTGTATTTTGAGAATTTTTGTGCAAAATATTGAAACATATATTTTGCCATTAAAAAAGGTTTACAGAGCTTCAAAGCTTACACAGTGAAAAAAAATGATGCAGAGAATAATACAATTGGAAAAGAAATGGAAGAGAGGAGGGCGCTGGCAAAGAAAAGGAAGATTGAAGAGTTGCAATGTCAACCATGTGTTGATTATGGAGATGAAACCGTGGCAATGCAGGTGAGAGCTCGTCTAATTTTCAATAACATATTACTCGGGTCGGGTTCTGGTGTTAGGATCAGGCCGTGTATGTGCATAGATATCTTCAATCATTTTCAAGAATTTCATGTATTTAGAGGGTCTAGCAGGTCTTGAGTCTAATTGCTTCTCTTAAAATGTGGCATCTAGCAGGTCTTGAGTCTAAATCTTAACATCTTGTAGACATCAATAGTTCTCTCTAGTTGATTGCTTTCTTTCTCGAAAATGTTCTTAATATAGAATCATTGATTTGTAAAGGAAAAGCCCAGAGTTAGTCTAGTTAGTTCATGCAATTGTTCTTGGCATCCATAGCTCAAATTTCAGTATTTACTACAACCGCTTTTGGTCTCCTTTGTGATATTGAATAAAGCTACCAGCAAAAACTGCTTTAAACATTGAATGATTTTCTGCTTGGTTACGGTCTTAATTTACAAAGTCGAATGGTTTGTCATCTCAGATGCAATATCCAAGTCGGAACCCTTGGGGACCGAATCCGAATTTCAGTCCAAGGCGGTCTGAGAAAGAGCAACTAACATCACTGAACCCTTTGAATGCCAGCCAAACAAAAATCCTTGTCCAAGGCTGAATAGCTGTTCCGGAATAAAGCAATTGGAATCATCGAGCAAGAACGCACCTCAACAGTTAATCCATTTTTATTGTGAGGTGTGCCAAGTGCCTTGCTCATGTTCTCTCAACTACAAAAACCACCTAAATGAAAAACACAAAGTCAAGCTTCAAGAACTAAAATTTGGTAGGAAAGATGGTGATGAAGATTGCGAAATGGAAAACCCGAAACCGAGATGCGAATTGTGCAACATATGGTGCGTCGATGCTAATGCGTTGAAGCAACACTTAGCAGGCAAAAAGCACAAGAAAATGCAGGGGAAAGTAGCAACAGTTGAAGGTGACATAGGAGAGGAGCTGAAATGTGAATTATGTGGCATTGGTTGCCCAAGCAAAGATTTGCTTCACCTGCATTTCAATGGGAAGAAGCACCAGGAGCAGTTAAGAAAGGAAGGACAGGCTGGGAATGGCGGCGATGGAGCGCAAAATCGTGGGCAGAAGAGATGCAGATGGTGTGGTACTTGGTGCATAGACAAGAGTGGTTTGCAGATTCATTTGAGGGAGAAGAACCATTTCTTGAATGAGTTAGAGGTGAAAAAGAGACGATGGCAAGACTTGATCCGAGACATTGAAGCAAACAGTTTAAACTCACACTAGTGTGTATATATATTGAGTTCTATTTTGTTTAGACCTTAAATAAAGGTGGAGGGATTAACTTTTAAATTTATGAAAAATATAAGGACTTAGAGTATATTTTAACCAAAATTTCTTAATTTATTATTTTTAAACTAATTTTTAATTTCTAAAATTAACTATCATCAGAGACTTTATATTGGAGATATATAATTAACTTTGAATAAATTCAAATAATAATTTAAAATTATATTCAGATTATAAATAATTATCTCTAAATTAAATCGGGCTGAACGAGAATCCGACCTGTTGACAAATCTACTATTAAACCTTAGCGCCAAAAATTTTAACCCTAGCCGCTCTCGTTTTCTCCTGTGATTAGTGATCTCTCCCACTCTTTTTAGCTTCAAAGCCTAACAAAAAACATATGGCGAAAAGAGGCGGAGAACGTGGCGCTTTTAGGTAGGGGTGTGCAAAATTCGGGTAAAACTAAAAAAAACTCGGTTAACCGACCGAATTCGGTTAATCGGTCGGGGGTCGGTTAATTATTTTTTGATTTTTCGGTTAACGGTTAATTCGGTTCGAAATCGGTCGGTTAACCGATTTTTTTCGGTTTAACCAAAAAAATTAATAAATAAAATTATAATATATAAATAGGCCCACTATTCACCTAAACCCAATCCAAACTCAAGTATTCAACCCAACCCAATCATAAAAATTACAAATAATTTAATAAATAAAAATAAAATTCTAAAACTAAAACTAAAACTGAAGTCTAAAAGTCTAAAAATAATTTAATTATGTTGGGATTCAATTCGGTTAATTCAGTTAATTCGGGTAATTCGGTTAATTCGGTTAATTTTTAACCAAAAATAAAAAAACATATAATTTTCGGTTAATTTGGTTAACCGACCGAATTAACTGAAAAAATTTCGGTTCGGTTAACGGTTAAAGATTTTGAAAGGTCGGTTAATTCGGTTAATGATATTTCGGGTCGGTTAACCGAATGAACACCCCTACTTTCAGGCGTGGATTTGGCGGCGGAAGATCCGACCGTGGCCCAAGAGGCAGGCGTCGTGGCCGTAGGGACGAAGAGGAAAAATGGGTTCCGGTGACAAAACTCGGCCGCTTAGTCAAAATTGGGGAAATCACATCCCTCGAGTAAATCTACCTCCACTCCCTCCCCATCAAAGAGTACAAATCATCGACCAACTCATCGGCCCATCGCTGAAAGACGAGGTCATGAAGATCACTCCCGTCAAGAAACAAACACGCGCTGGACAGCGCACGCGTTTCAAGGCCTTCGACGTCGTCGGTGACGGAAAGGGACACGTTGGACTGGGTGTCAAGTGTAGCAAAGAAGTTGCCACTGCTATAAGAGGGGCTATAATATTGGCGAAGTTGTCGGTCATACCTGTGAGGAGAGGGTACTGGGGGAACAAGATCGGAAAACCTCATATGCCGTGTAAGGTTACCGGAAAATGTGGGTCCGTTTCCATTAGGATGGTCCCGGCTCCAAGAGGTGCGGGGATTGTGGCGGCGAGGGTGCCCAAGAAGGTGCTTCAGTTTGCTGGGATTGAAGATGTTTTTACTTTTTCAAGGGGTTCTACTAAGACCCTTGGTAACTTTGTCAAGGTATATAAGTTTGTCTCTATAATGTGTTATTGTTATCTAGCATTGTTTATGGTTTCACTTAGATCTATATGGAAATGCTTGTTACATGTTTTAGTTCCTACACTTGAACTTTAGGATAGCTGGTTAGTATTTGATGCTTTGATACTAATGGTATGTTTGATTTATTCTGGATTGTTTTAATGATCTGAATCACATATTATGAGGTTTATGTATTGAATTGATTGGATAGATATCTTTGATAGTCGTGTTTAACCCTTGTTAAAGCATGGGTATGGGAATATGATGCTCCAACATTGAAAATTTAGAAATGAGTATGCCTGTGTTATTCGGTGCATGTGTAACCAACACCCAATGTAAAGTCCGAGTAGCATTGGTCACTAATGCATTATGTTCCTTTTCGTGTTTGTGAAATGAGTTATAGATGATTTCCATCAATGATATTGGCTTTCTTCTTTTCCTGAACATGTGCTAGCAGTGACCAACCAACCATATATTCTTTTCCTGATTTTTGAGAAACTAGTGTGCTTTAATGTTTATTTGCTGAATGGCGATGGAGAGATACTTATTGGGTTATTAGTGATATCTGATTACTCATTGCTCATGCAAACGTGATTGCAGGCGACCTTTGAGTGTCTCCTGAAAGGGTATGGATTCTTGACTCCAGATTTCTGGAAAGAGACACATTTCACAAGGTCTCCATTCCAGGAGTAATGATCTGTTGGGAAAGAAGAAGCAGCAACCGTCGATGTATGATTTTCTTACATGAAGAAGTTCCCTTTTATCTTGTTAAGAAGATGCTTATCTTCACCCATTTTTGCTGGTTTGGTTTTCTTACGAGATAGATATTCGATAGTTGTTCAGCAACTGCAGTTTTATTCTTTCTTATAATCTAATATTGATTCTTTACAAGATTGTGGTTCCATGAGCGGTACATCTTTTTTACTTGTGCACAAGCAGTGACAATTTGGGTTCAGAATAAGATATGGAGATGCTAAGTGGCCTTCATGTTTTATATTAACATCGAGGCATATAAATTAGTTTACGTGTTGTTGATTAGCATTTATTTTGAAATTTATATATCTTCTTTTGATTTTAGGGTTTAGGGTTTTTGGTTAATTTATATACTTGAAAAAATTTGACTTTTGACTTTTAATCGTAATGTAGGACGGTGGGGTTTTGAATTAACAATGAAGAGAGAAGGCTATTACCGATAATCCAAACAAATGCTCCAATTACTAGGCCCGGCCTCCTAAAGAACAAACCCATTCCATTAATTTAATGTAGAAGGTTGGGCATCTCTTCTCTCCTCTCAAACTTGTATTGGTCTTCTCCTCAAGCAATCTCACTACTGCATGACATAGACGACGAGGCGGTCCCAAGAAATCATGACTGGAACTAGAATTCAAAATTGAAATCTGAGAAAATTAAAATTGGGATAAGAAGAGATGAGACGCAGATGCAAAGAAAGTTTCTTCCCAGTAATGTGGTTAAAAAGTTCCAAAGCCAACTAATAAAAAGCATTATGCACCTGTTAAATCCATAATTTTTTTTAGAACAATCAATTCAAAGAAAGAGAGAATATGAATTGTTACCTGATGAGACTTGGATGTTGCTTGTTAGAATAGTAGAGCTATGAAATAATAAATTAGGATTTGGTATATCTAATCATCAAGAGTAAAAGTTAGATGTGGAAGTGTATACCTAAAAATAGAATGTTAAAAGTAGGGGTGAGCATTTGATTGAATTGAGTGAAAAAAGTTTCAAGTTGACGAGCTTTATTTTATCATCTTAATTCGATTTAAATTTTTTTCGAACCGATTTGAATGAATTGATATTCGAATAGAGTGAAATTATTGGAGTTAAATTAAAAAAATTAAACATATCAAATTAAAATCTTATTACAATATAATTAATTTCATGTTAGAACATATAAATTTGAAACCATATATATATATATATGAAAACTTTTTCAAAGCAAAATAATAATAATAATATAAGCTTGAATCATTAATTAACTTGTTTAGGTCTCTAAAATTATTATTCTAGAGAATTTTTAAATTTTTCATATATATATTTTTGAAATTTTATAATTTTAAAAAATATGTATATAAATTTTGGAATTTTTATAAATGTTTTGAATTTTAAAAATTATTTAAAATTTTGAAAACTATTTTGAATTTTTGTAATTTTTGTTGAGAGAGACCAATTTGCTCATTTTCAAACTTGATAGGGACTAAAAGAGTATTTACACCAATATGTTATTCAAATTGAATTGTAAAATTTAACTCAATTGAACTCGAAACTCAATTACTTATTCGAGTTGACTCAAATATTGTGAATAACTTTATTTAATTGACTCAAAATATGATTTTTTGAAATATGTGTAATTTGGAGACTATAACCTTAATATATAACTTTTGCATATTAACTTTAATTTCTAATAAACTCATTATTAATTAGAAATTAGTTACTAATCTATCTACACATATTTGACTCATATTTTATTTGGTAAATGAAACCCAATAATATATATAATGCGGCATCTCATATTTTAGATCCGACGATCGGATTAAGAGTAAATTGTTACACTCATGGTTATTACTAATTATTATTACCGTTAATTAATTTATATATTTACTGTTACATATTCGTGAGTCGTAAATAAATTATTATTCCCACAATATAATTTTTTCAAATTAAATTTAAATTTTCTTTCACAAATATGATAAAAATTATTATTATTATTATTATGAAAAGTTTAATTTTCATTTAGGACCATGTACTAAATACCAAACATGACATGGATTGATGATGATTAGAAGATTATATTAACTATTAAGGTTAAGAAGTAAAGTGTAAAATGATGTTTCATTATTTGTCTTACAAACATTTTATGTATGAAATTTTCCATGAAATTTGGATGTTATGTCGGTTCTTTTACATGTTTTCTTTGGAGAAATGGGTAATTTTGATTATTTATATATTTTTTTCTATACACTGATTTGGATTCATCCATTAAATCATAAGGAAGGTTCTAAATTAGATGACAACAAAAGTGCAATAAAATCTTTCAGGGTAAATTGTTTGAATTCAAAAAAACTCTCAGTTTGATAATTTTATTTATATTAATCTTAAAATTTGATAATTTTTCAATTTAGCCCTTCAATTTAGATATCGTAATACTCGAAGATAACCCCATATCACAATTTGAAAATTTGAAAAATATTACATAAATTATTAAAAAATTAAAAATCTTATGATGACATAATATCATCATACTTTAATAAAATTAAAGATTAAAGACTACACTTTAGATAACCCTCATTTTATACTACAAAAAAATTATTTAAATTTCAATTGTGTTATTTGATTTACAAAAATATACATACTAATATTAATTAAATTATAATTAATTCCATATATTAAAATATTTCACAAATCTAATTTTATAGAAACAGAATTAATGGAAGTTTTAATTTTGTAAGAATTTTTATTTTTTCCTATTCTCGTATACAATCACTTAATTAAAACAGATTCAACGGCACATAGCCTGCTAGACTTATAGCTTGATTCAGATCACCGGCACGTAGCCTGCTAGGTTTATAACCTGATTCAGATCACCGGCACGTAGCCTGCTAGACTTAAAGTCTGAAAAATTCACCGGCATTAAACCTGCTAGGCGCTTAGCCTGAAAATCTCAATTTCACAGATACAAGGATGATTTCTCGTATATTTCTTAATAGCAACACACGTTCATAACATTTATATATAATTCACAATCTCAACTCTATCCCAAGAAAATTTGTAGTCCATGTTCGAATCATACAAGCATTTAAAATTTATACTTTTAATTCAATGCAAATCTTAAACATATATATATATATATACATTCAACCATGTATATCAATATATAATTCCATACCTAATTTCAATACATATACTTTTAATTTTAGCTCATCGAATATACAATAGATGTACATTTATATATATATATATATGTTCATATTCGAACTTCATTTATACATATATATATATATATAACACTCATACTTAAAATTCATTATAAGAACATATACATATATGTAAGCATGCTTATTCAAATATAGCATATACATATAAATTACAATTCACATATATATATCTATTTGAAACTTCTCATACAATCATGGGTTACATTCTCATCCTTAATAAAATCATACTAATTATTACTTTAAAATATCTGTTTTTCTAAATTACAATTTTTACTAAAATTTATCTAAATTCCAATTATGTAATTTTACGGGGTACTTTATAATGCAATAAGTTTAAGAATGCATTTTGGATTGCTCAGTCCTCTCTCGCCCATCATTATACAGTACTATAATCAAACTTAGAAAGCAAAACACAGTATATTAAATAATGAATATTACAATAGAATTTTTCGAGCTAATCAAAATTACAAAACCCTAAACATGAATCGTAAAATAGATATAGATTATATTAAAATATTAATAATAATAAATTAATATGATAAATCCTCGTAAATATCTAGAAAAAACTAACAATTTGATTTACTTTTCATTGGATTTTAGAAATAAAAATATATAAATTCTCCTTACAAATTGATTGAGATATATATAATATTTAACCAATATACCTTCAATAATCACCATATATTAAAGCCTATAACATATTTCTTAAACAAGCATAGCCTTAGAACTAGGTTCGAAATCAAGCAAAACTGGAAAAATAAACAAACAAATATTTCAACTCTCCCTCAAAAAAACCCATAAAAAATAAAAGAGAATTATTTCTTTTAAAAAAATAAAAATAAAAAGTGACACATATAGCAAAATTCATTTAAGGTTGAACCCCAAGTTGAGTGAAATGAGGGCTTTGAAGAGCTTGCTGGAGCAATTCATCATCACCATCATCCCATGAATCCCTGTAAGTCTCCAAATTGGTGAATGAATTCACTATTGCTGACAAGCATAATTGTTTTCTCCATTCTTCCAAATGTGGGGATTCACTATAATCTGCATACTTGTCACAATACTGCAAAAACAAAATCTAAATTATTAGCTTCAATTTTTTGTTAGAATGTGGTTGGATAAAAAAATAATTTATTAATCGTTTTAAAAAAATTAAATTGTAATTTTAAATTCATAATATATTGATTATATTGTAGATTATATAAGAGAAATACCTCAAAATTGGCAATGTCGTGAGTATCGGAGACGGGAATACCAGCGAGTTCCCTTGAGCGATAAAACTCTTTGATAGAGAGCATCATATCATCATAGGATGGCAATTCTCTTTTCCCCGAAAGCACTTGTGCTATCCATTTTGCTTGTGATTCAAAGAAAGGGAACCCTATTAACTGCACCAATTCTATTATTAGAAACATAAACGTAAAAATCAAAACGAAATATCATTTTAAATGCAAGTAGTTGATATCATTTGATGTAATTTATGCAATAAAATATGTAATTAGTAGTTTGGTCAAAAGAAAAAACACAATGCTTAAAGGAATACCAAAATCCCATAAATATGTATATATATATATAAAATGAATGATGAAAGAACCAATACCTTTCTTGGAATGCCAATAAAAGAGAGGGAAGGAGCAAGCGATGGTGGGAAAGTATGCTCAAAAAGGGGTCCCACTCTATTGTCATCAACACCTACTATTCCTTTGGTGTCAAGAAATGGGAATGCGTATGAATACCTACATTATATTTTACACTCATTTATTAATAAACTTTACTTTATACCCAATATATCAACATTTATTTCTCACTACAGGGTTTTGCATTTTGATAAAATGTTTACTCTATTTCAATAATTAAATTTAAATTTAAATTATGTGTTTTAATCAGAGTTTACAACCTTGATTATCAAGTAATTTGATCATACAAACTCTAATTATATACATAAATATAAATTTTTAAAATTCAATAAAAGTACTGTTTTAAGTTAAAATATTATAATTAAATAAAATGGGCAGCAATAGATGTATGTTAATTGGACATATATATACATAAAATATCGAAGTTGCTATGATTATGAGATTCATGGAAAAACACAACTTTGATTCATGAACAAGTTGATTGGGCAAGATTTGAGGGTGAAAGTAGGGTCCCATCTTTTTTAAACAATAATAATCATCCAATCAGACAAACAGGGTTTTGAAATTGAAAATCTTATTTTGTGAATAAAAAAATACGTCAATTTAAAAAATGTAAAATTTATAACAAAAAGAAAAGGGCCTTCTTCTCCTTCTTCCACTTTTTACTGTGGAAACTTAAAGTCACTTTGTCTGCTTCATTATTGGTCTGTTAACATATATTATAATTTAAAATGATTGGGGAGGGGGGTGCTTAGAAGAAGATTTCTAATGCACCTAAAATCCAAAACCCAGGAATGTAAGACTTATTGTTTAATTACCCAGTGCAATATATGATAGTGTCAGCTATGACACAAGAGCCATCTTCAAACTCAACCCTTCCATCTTCATGAAGAGACTGTATCTGCAACCCAAACCAAAAGAAAATGAATCCTTAATCCAATGAACCGGATTCAATTCGATCCGAAAACGCTAATACACAGTACCTGTGGGTAAAGATGCAAGTTCCGATGCTTGGAAATGACATTGGATAAACCTTCGGTAATAACTTCCAGGGATTTGGCACTGAGGTACACTTCCTTTGCCACTTTCACTATCTCCATTGATATATCTTGCCCGCTTAGTGAATTTCCCACTATCACCACCACCTGCAATTAACAATTTCATCACTTTTTAATTGACTGATATCTGAAAGAAACAATCAGTGTTTTAATAATATAGTACCTCATTCCTAAATGGCTCTGGAACTCTATAGACGTGACTATGAATTTGCTTCCTTTTCCATGCATCCATTCCTACAAAAATCACAGGTTTGCACCTTCAAAACCAATAATCAAACACTAAGATAAGATGAAAAAGGGGAGAATGAATTAATTACCTTTAATGGAAGGCAACCTAGGTTGAGAGTAATGACCCGTGGCAACAATCACAGCATCGAACACCTCTTCCACCCTTTTTTCACCCTTTTTTTCTTTGCTTTTAACCACCCACTTTAGATCTTTCCCGAAAACACCATAGTCCAGCATCCCCACATATTCAACCCTGGTATTAAACCTTATCATTTCCTTCAACCCAAAATATTCACAGAAATCTTTAAGATACAACCACAGCTCCTTGTGACCTGGGAATCTCCTCGTGTCCCTGTTTTTCTTCGACACAAATGGGAAATCAGTGAAACCCATGATCTCCCTTGGGGATACAATCCTTAGTGAATCGTACACGCTACTATGTACGTCTAGAAATTTGTTTTTCCCCAGTGGATCTTCCTTCTCCACGTTTGGTTCGTACAACCACTGCCCACCTATGTCGTGGTTTTGCTCCAAAACCACCGCCGTGTGTCCCTCTTTCCTTAGCTCCCTCGCCGCCACCAGCCCCGACGGTCCGGCGCCGATCACGCACACGTTCTTCGTCGATTGCCCCTGCTCCGAAACCATGGTAGCTAGATTATAGGTTGGATGAGGTGGGGGTGAGGGAGGGAAAGAAGTTGGTATGCAACAAAATATATTTGTAGGTAAATGATATGATTTGGTGGTGAGTTATGTGTGGGATTTATAGTAAAAATGATGTAGCAAGTTGTTATTTATTAGAAAAATATAATAAGGGAGTGAAAATTGAAGAAAGAAAGCAGATAATAATGGTGACATAGGGATGGTTTGCTAAGCAGGAGACACACGTGATCAATTAAAATCATGATTTTTGCCTTTCTCTAACTTTCAACTCAGATCTTTTGCTTTCTAAAGTTACTCAAAACACTATCATTTTTATTTTCCCTTTTGTTTTTTTGCCAAATAAAAAGAGGAAAGCTGTTTTTCATTCTCATCCTGCGCATCAATCGGTCAAACTGATTTCTTTATAATCTCTATTTTGTTCTATGGTGAGTTCTTTATTAAAAAATTTAGAATAAGCCCATTTATAGATATTTATATTTTGATGCATATTCTTGTTCGTATCTGTGAATCCTTGGATGGGTAAAATGTTTTAAGTACATAGCAAGCAATGAGCTGTCGCATTGATCTCCATGCATAAAATTGGACGGTCATAAATGAACCACATATGATCTCACTTGATGGATCCAAAAGGCATGGATCCACAATTTTTAACATATATATTGCTAAAATTTTTATCAAATATTCATTCTATCCCCATTTTTAATATTGTATAAAAACTAATAATTTTATTGGTTAAATAAAAATATCTTTCCTACTCTCTTAATTGTAATGATAATTAGTTTTAATAAAATGTGTCATTTTTTATATAATATTAAAAATGAGACCATTCTTTATAATTATATTATATTATATTATATTATTAAATATTTTGTTATCATAAAAATATTAATATTCTCTGGTGGGGTTTAGAAATTAGATCTAAACGAATTGGGGATAACAGCCTACACAAGTACATTACTAGCGAGACATACCTACAGGTTGTGTCACGGCTCCATTTGTAAATTATTTCACCTCTCGATATAAATTTAATTAATATGGAGGTTTCACATTCTTAAGCACTTAAGTTCGAGTTTCATTGCATATGATTTTAATATATAAGTCTTCAATTCAATCATATGCTTATAGTATGTCCGAGCTTTTTTACATTTTTCATCTGTTGTACTTCATATTAGTTTGATTCTATACCATAGTTATTTAAACATATACTTATACTTGTATTGTATTTGTGATATTTATAATAATAAAACTCTAAAAAATATTATGCTAATATATTTTATATTAAATTTAAATAAAATTATTTATTTAATTTTTTATATAGCTACATTATTATTTAATTTTAATTCAGAATAAGGAAAATGATAAGACCAATCTGTCCTAAAGAAAACAAAGCAGCTTGAGAATAAATCGGTGGGTACCAAGCCTAGACAATCACGTTAGTTTTAGGAATTAATTGCCCTTCATTTATTAAGGAAATATATGTAATATTATATTCTACTTATGTTAATTTTAATTTTTAATTAGTTGTGTTATGTAAAAATTTCAATCATTCAATAAATATAAATATATATAATATTCTAGATTGATATGATAGAGATATTAAATTGATTCGAAAATTTATATCGATAAATTTAATATTTAAATCATTAAAATATTAATTGTTAGAAAAATATATGAAATGATTAAAATTACTTTAATTTTACAACGGTGTGAAATCCTTCTCTAAAATATATAATAAAGTTATTTATTTCAAAAATAAATTTCACAAACAGACATTTAAGTTGTAAATAGAAAATAAAATTTAAATATAAGAAATAAAAACATATAATGATATTTTATTGATGTAGGATACCCACAATTATAATGCCCCTGCTTGAAGCCAAGGAGACATGAACAATCATGTAATAGCTTGAGGAAAACATGTTTTGGGTACAATTTTCATAATTTGTTTCTGCTTAAACGAATTCTTTAAATATATACATACTATAATATGTCTGTTTTTTGTTGCTTGCTCGCCACGTAAAGAAAAATAAATAGAAGAATATACAAAACAATATCATAAAAGATTCTGGATGCCTTTATTAAGACGAATAAATCATACAAGATTTTGAGTGTTTTGTTAAAACAATAATATGGAAATAAAAAAAAATAAAAAAAGGCATAAGTATTAGATTTTGGATGGATAGATATCTTTATTAAAACTAGATTATTTCTTTTTTATGTTTTAGAAAATCTGAGTTAAAGTTTTAAATATAGTAATATTTAATTAATAAAGATAGATATAATTGAGTTATTATAAAAATATATATAAAATATGAGATAAATTAAGATAAATATTAATATAACATATTAAAAACAAGCTTGTATCTTATACCTGTTTAATACGAATTCGAACCATATTACTTCATCCTCATTTCTATTTGGTTGATTAAAAAGCAAAGTGGAAAATTTAACTATTATTAGACTTTGGGGGTGGGGAGATTTTCCTTATTCCTTAATAAAAATTTTAAAATATTTCGAGGGATTCATAAGGAATTATACCAAACTATGGAGCCCGACCCTCGGCTATCTCTTCTCTTCGTCTCTGATCATGAAATATAATTAGTTGTACAAATATATATATCATATTATGCGTTTACTTACGATTAATAAATTAATTAATATAATTTGAATTGAATTTAATAAAATGACTAATAGACTAATTGGTGTAAATTTCATTTGATAATAAACTAATTAATGCAATTTATTTTTTATTTGCAAACATAAATGATAGGTCTATTAAGTCTCTATACGTAACTCCACATGATAATCAAAGTGACATGGGAAACTTGCACGACAACTTTCATTATTAATGATGATCTTAAAAATAAATAAAGTAAACTAATTAAAATTTTACACATTGATTAATCAATGGCAATTAAGTTAATATGATTAGGATTATGAATGATTAATTAAAGCACGTAATTAACATATAGTTTTCTATTTTTGGTATTATGATACACACGTTGGAAGTAATTGTAATTATTAAATGGGTTCGCTTAACTGATGCATCTACGTATTATTTAGACTTGTATAATATAATGTTAATCTGGTCCAAATTATCCTTTATTAATTAAAATTTAAAATTAATTATACAAAAATTTTAATGAGATTATGAAAAGTGAAATAGAATTTTGAGATGGTTCAGTCTCAACAAACGATTAAAAACTATGAGTTCCAATATAAAAATAATATTTTAATTTTACTTATCTCAATTAAATTTGATCATGGATTGAGTCGAGTTAGTGTAAAGTTTTAAGTTCATTTTTTAAGTTAGGGTTCAGCCCAAAAATAGATCTAAAATTTTGCTTAAGCCCGACCCAAATAAAAATATTAAACTCGAGCCCAGTTTGCCCATATTAACTTTTTTTATATAAAAATAAATTAAAAAATATAATACAACAAATACACTACAAACGTTAAAATAAATGTTTCCCAACAAATTAAAAATACATTAAAAAAGTCTTAATACTTAAATAACACTAACATAGTTGCAACTTAGCAAGTAAATGCCTCTAAAATAATAGCAATATTCATACAATATCCAAACAATAATAATAAAATAGTAGCAATATAATAACGAAATGGTAGCAAAACAACAACATATATAACAGCAATAAACAATAAAAAAATAGTCAAATTCAGGTCGGGCCAGGTTAAAAAATCTCCCCAAAGGCCTAACCTATTTAGAAAACATGCATTATTTTTTATCCAATCTCATTTTTTAAGTCTACATTTTTATCCAAATCTTTCAATTTTTCGAGCAAATCTTCGAAAAGAACAGGTGATTCAATCTATGAACTTGCAAAATGTAAGAAAATTTAAAAAATACTAATCACATTTTCTTGCCATTTAATTTGAATACACATATTTACTTCTATTACATATTTAATTATGATTTCCTAAAGGGTAAAAGACATGTTTTTTTTTCTTTCTAGTCAAAAGTAAGTAATCAAACATTTGTCTAGAGAGCAGCACAAATTTAGGTAAAAGATTACAAAAGAAGAAGAAGAAGAAGAAATCATTGTTAGGCACCAAATCTTTCAACTACCAAAATTAAAACTAAAAGAAAAAAGAAAATCATGTTTGGGAAAGCTTCAAATAAAGTTAAAACACATTTAGATTGCTTTACATTTCCCAAAGCCATTTAATGGCTTCTTCATGAAAAGTAGTCAAAAAAAATATTGTTTAATAAATAAAGGAGAATTAATGATGTCTTAACTATGTTTTAATAATTATAACCCATATATATAGCCTCGAGAACATTAAATTTAAATGGTTTAATTTCTTGCGGAAGACTTCACTTTTCATATGGTTTGACTGAATTGTCTATCCCCTTCATTACATTTATGTATAGGATGATAGCTAATTTAACTTTTTTTACGGGTAAATTTTAAAATAGTCACTTTTGTTTGCCTCAGATTACATTTTAGTCACTTATGTTATTGTTTTGTTACGAAATGGTCACTCTGCCGTTAAATGCCAACTTGAATGTTCAGTTGTTGGGATGAAAATATGTTTTTAATTACGTAAATTTAATTTGGATTGCCACGTGAGACATATAAGTTGGCACTTAAAATCCATTTGGACTGCCACATAGGACTGTTGTTAGGGAGGTAACGAAGTTTAATGGTAGAGTGGCCACTTCGTAACAGAACGACCACGTAAGCGATTAAAACGTAACATTTCAAACATAAATAACTAAAATGTAATCTGAGTCAAACAAATGTGACTATTTTTATAGTTTACCCTTTTCTTAAATATATATAATTACTTTAAAATTCGAATTTATTGATCGAGTATTTTATTTATATTTGTTGGCTAACTTATCATTTGTAATATACCATGTTTTTAAGTTTTAAGCAAAATTGATGAAAGGTGTGTAAGTAGTTTGCAAGTGACTCAAAAACAAGTGGTGGCAGAGCATTACAACCTTTATAAATAATTAGGTATTTGGATAGCAAATAATACATGGAAAATACTAGCTGTAATGGTTTTAAATGCACTGCACTGCAGCTTTTGAGTAATCTTACAGCCAAGGGCCATGAGTAAATTTGTAGTGAATATCTTACTTCAAGTTTAATACAATACAATATACCTTTTTTTAAGTAATTATATTTTATACATATTTAATTAATATAGATATCTTTATATTCATATAAATACAGTTAATTTACCAAATATACATAATTATTTGACCAAATATAAATGACAAGTTACAGAAAGGGGAAAATAGCAACTTGTTTGTCCATTATAATAATTGGAGGGTGCTTTGTTGAAATATACTTGATGGCAATGCAATTCATACGATAAGACTAGACATCTAGCATCTAACGTAGCTCCCGTTATCATGATTTGTTCCAACAAAATGACTTTACTCCTCTCCTTTATCCTTCTATTTACTATGTGTGAGTTTAGATGCACGATATGTTTATAAATAATTAACATAAAAATAGTAGTAGTGGTGAGATTAAATATTATAGCGTGAGATAATAAATAAGTTAAACGTATCCTACCGCCCATCCAAATTCATCTTAAGAGTTGATCCAATGCAAGTAAAAAAAAATCTATATCATTTGTAACTACATTATAAGTAAATTTTCGTTTTGATAATTTAATTAAAAAAGTTACAATTTGATTACTGAATTATTTGAAAGTTTTTATTTAATTCACTAAACTATTTAGAAACTTTTATTTAAGTCACTGAATTGTTGAGTTTTCTTAATAAAAAAAAGGTTATGCCAACGAGCTTTAAGCGATGATTCAACGATGGGTACAATGAATTAATACCCGTCAAAGAGTAAAAAAAAATAGCTTAAATCCAAGTCAATCTGACCGTTTGGAAATTGGAGAAAAAGCTGCTTGAATTTTGGCTTATAAATTTTAAAGGTCCAAAGTTTTTTCATACAAAAAAAAAAACTGAACTGTAAAAAAGGAGAAAGAGAGTTTTTGATTGGTGCAGATAGTACGAAAAGAGAAAGCTATATACTCTCGATTTTAATAACTCAAAAATTAAATGAAACTTTTGAATAGTTTAATAATCAAATTGTAAATTTTTTAATTAAACAATCAAAACAAAAATTTATCCATCATTTAGTGACTAATAGTATAGTTTATCAATAAGAAAATAATGGCTTCAAACATAAATAAGTCTAATTTCTTGTAGTAGTGTATTCCTTAAATAGGATCTAATTTGATTCTTCCCTAAACATAACAATCCGTGATGGGTTTTTCTATTTTATTGTTTTATAATTATGTTTAAACTTTTTATACAAGTTAAAATATATTTAATTTTTATATTTTCATATATTTTCAATTTATTTTTACTGTTAATATTATTTTTTATTTTTTTAATTTCCATATTATTAATTATTTTTCTAAATTGTTAATATCATGAACGTTGTTCTATTAAATATGTTGATGTAATATTTTTAAAATAAAAAAAATATTCATTTAATAACCATATAATAAAATAATGATATTTTGGGTAATGGAGGTTGAGGGGGATTACTTGGTATAATGAAGTTTAGAGCGACATGCATTGATCGATCGAAAATTAGTAACCACATATGGGAAGCGAAATAGATTGTATTGGGTTTTGAAATATGTAAATTTCAGCATATCAAGAAATGAGACGAATGAGTTGCTCATCTGTCGGCTAAAGAGGGGTTTCGTCGAAAACATGATGTCTGGTGGGTGGAGGATGGCCCAACGATGATTCATGGACTAGTGGAGGAAGAGGGATAATTCACTCTTCAGATCAATTGAGGTCCATCGATACGATGATGGAGGAGGCTAGAAGATTCGATTATAGCTAGCGGGGTCAAATTGCTTCAGATCGGAGCGATTCAATGCTAGTTTTGGGTATCTGAAGCGATATATGGCATGTGGTGTGGATTGTGAAGAGAGAGAGAGAAACTATTTAGTTTTGTTTATTTAGATAATCAAGGGTCACAATTATTTTTATTGTCTAACAGCTTTTTTAGTAATAAATGCATACCCTTTTGTAAGGGTGAGTATTCAATCGAGTTGAGTCGAATCGAGTCAAAAATTTTCGAATTAGTCGAGTTGGCAAATCCTATTTTAGCAACCGAACTCAGTTTGAAATTTTTTCAAATCGAATCGAATCAAGTCAAATCGAGTCGAGTTAACGAGTCTTATTATTTATACTTAATGTTGCGTTTAGATGGACCGGTTAGTTAACTAGTAGATGAAGTATAATATTATTTAACTACATGAGCAATATAATGATTTTGTCTTTCAACTTAATGGGTAAACATTTATCAAAACGACGTAGTTTTGCCTTTTAACTTAATTATTTTGAATTCTAACTTTTAAAAAAAATAAACATTTATCAAAACGACGTAGTTTTGTCTTTTCTTATTTGGATTTTCGGTTAATTTGAATTGTGTAATTCATATTCGAGTTAATCCGAATAACTTGATTAACTATTTAATTCAAAATTTAAATTTTTTATCGAGTTTTGAATTGAATCGGATTTTGTTCACCCCTATCCTTTTGCAGTAAAAAAAAACTAAACTTACACTTTTTGAAAAAATAAATAAACTAAATTTCTTGAAATAAAAATAAAGACTTAAATTCTAAAAGTACGAAAGATACCTAAAACATAATTTTCCTTTTAAATTTCATATAAGCTCACACTTATACACATATTTATACGCAATTATAAGCCCATAATCATGATTAAACACCTATATTAAACAAGAAATGCATGCTTAAACACAGATAGATTTCTCAAAACATGGCAAAATACTTTCAACATTTGCATAACAATATGGACGAAGAAAGAAATATTAATAAGAGGGCGGGATATTTATTTAAAATAGATTTGTTGAAAATAGGTTCGATTTATTTCAAATAATGTATTTTTAAATACGAAACGATCTAGATCATCATTTTCAAAAATAAAATAAGTTAAATGTTTAATTTATATTAAATATTGTAATTATTTAGGTATTACTTATTTTATCAAATCAATATAATTTAGGTACTACTTAATACTAGTTTACCAAATTAACCTAAAAATGTTATTAAATTTATTATAAAAAATTAAATTCTATAAAAGAAATCAAATTCAAAAAAAAAAACTTTGAAGGACCAAACACAACTAAATGTAACCTCCCAAACTCGGCCTAGATGTTATTGCTAAATTGAGAAGGCTACTTT